>NW_020897700.1:1514376-1648240 GCF_003984885.1 Neopelma chrysocephalum | reverse complement strand
TTTTATGGATGCAAAGATATAGGGGTAAATAACTGGGCAATAAAAAACATCTGCCAAAGCTGGGAGAAAGAGCCATTCAAGGAGTCTTTTTTTTTCTCCTGAAACAGTATCCCAGCTACACATAGCCATTTTAAGTTGAGTTACATTCCAAGTTTACAGATTTTACTATGCTTTCAAATTTAAGCAGATTTATAGTATAAATTATTTTTACTGAAAATTATAATGCTTTGTTGATTTCAGAAGTCATAATGGAAATATTCTACATTATCAAATTAAACAAAACCCCTTGGGACAGTATAATGTAGCAGAAAAATATCTTTTTTCATCTGTTCCTGAGCTCATTGAGTATCATCAACAAAATGCTGCAGGTAATGCATGTGAGCTGATATGGTTTTGTAACTGGACTTTGAGAAATTGGAAATCATTCCTTGTCTAATACTTTCCTATAGAAAGAGACACAAGTTTTTCTATTTCTAATGAATTCACATATAGCTGTATCCTTTCTGCCAAAGTCATAGTTGTAGTGTGCATATGCCAAGGGGGAAAGTGAAACTACCAAACTCATCTACATGTATTAAATTAATTTAACAAAGTTAGAAGCCTGCTCTGTATTCTCTTGGTTCATATTTGACTGAATGGGACTTGAATGAAATTTGATCATAATTCTTTCCTTGTCTACAACAAGAACTTGTATGCATGCAGTTTAATAAAAGCAGGAGCTATGCTGTGCATCAGCAGGTAGCATTCTACTGATTTTGAAAAAAAAAAAGAACACAAAACTACACCACAAACAATCAAAGGCAGAATTAGGGAGCACAAGGACTCTCTTAACACTGGCTTGCAGCTTACATCTAATTGTTGGCTGATGGCAGATTTTTATAATTTTTAGCATGAAGAATATCCTTCACCTTCGTTCTGCCCATCATTTTAATACAATATAAAATGTTTTTAC
Organism: Neopelma chrysocephalum; assembly: GCF_003984885.1. Lineage (NCBI taxonomy): Eukaryota > Metazoa > Chordata > Aves > Passeriformes > Pipridae > Neopelma > Neopelma chrysocephalum. The sequence continues at coordinate 1,647,288 of NW_020897700.1, read as the reverse complement.
TCTGTATGAGTGAAGATGAGAAAACACACAGAGATCCATTGCACTAGCGAGAAGAAAAATATGGGAATGAACAGAGCCCTCTGCTGGTGGGAGGAGGATTGTAGGAAAAACATGTAGCAGAAAAGAACCTGAAAGTAACAGTGGGAAGAATTAATGAACACGAAGAATCCTTGGTGAGGGATGTATTCACTGGTAATGCTGGCTCATGAATGCAAAGAAAATGAATGACAGACATGAAGATATTTTTTGCAACGGGAAACAAACCTTAGAAATCATGCTGGAAGATGCCACTTAGGTGGGTAATACAGTTTTTTAGAACTCATTTATTTAGGATCACTAATGTCATACAGACAAACAAACAAGACTCTAACTCTTGGCTTCATGAAAGTATAGATTTTTTGTAATCAGAGCCCTGTTGAATATTCTTTTGCCATTTCTTCCACTGTAATGTTTTTTCTGAAGAAGCTGTAAGAAAAAGTAACTTCAAGAAATAAGAAATGTACATCAGATTCCAAATGTTTTTGTTTGAGAAAAGGTATGATATAGCATATTTAAAAATTAAGTAATTGGTCAACACAATATTGCTGTTTTATTCCCTACAGGTCTTATCACATGTCTTCGATATCCAGTTGGATCAGATGGATGTTCTTCACCAGCAACAGCAGAACTGAATTATGGTAAATTTTTTATCTTCTTTTGGAGGAGATTTAGTTATTTAGATTGTATTCACCCATAATTAAGTTGTATCTGTGAAATGTCTTGGTAATAAGAAACACATAAACAGACATATATTCACTAGAAACAAACTAATTTCCTGTAAGGTGTCAGTACCAAATTAGACATCTGATTCAGACAGTTGCTTCTGTTCAGTGACTGCTGTGCTTCTAATACAACTACCAGTGCATTTCAGAGCTATCTGGACTTTTCTAAGTGAACCTAAGACTCAAATAGACATTTAAAGCTTTTAAAAGGCTATTTGGTTTATTTAAATGCTTAGGAAAATTGAAATTGAAAAATGAAATTGATATCATTTATGGAGAAGATTTTCTTTGTCAGTTCTGCAAGTTTTAGAAATAAGAATGGAATTCTACATGGTATTATATCAAACAAGCTATGAATGCCACTTTTGTGTACACAGATCAGGAATTTTATACAATCTGTCTGACAATAGGAACCTCCAAAATTGAGTATCTTTTATGTTCCAAGAATCTCAAGCCTTATTATTTCTGAAGGGTAAAACTATTGTGGTTATTAAAATAAAAGCAGCTAGTAACTATTTCTGTAGCTATACTATCCATCTGGAACTGTTTCGGAGCTAAAAACATCACCTATCATAATGCCAAAAAAGTTCTCATGTGCAACCAAAGCTAAACACTTGCCTTATCCTCCTGCCTCAGACACTCCTACATTAAGCAATTTAAGCACTAATCAGATTCTAAAAGCTGTAAAATAAGACATTTAAACATATGTGAGCAAGTGGAATTTTTCAGATATTTAAAACTCATGCTGTAGCTGATGAACAAGTGCGATGCTTCGCTGCATGCATTAACTGCAAATAGCAAGGCATGTCTCCTGGAGCACAGTTAGGAGGCCAACTGGGAAACTGGACTGACTCTTGTAACATATTCGGTTGCTTTTGTAGAGGAGTGAGGATTAAACTCATCTGAACTAATGTTCATTAAAGAACTTGGGCGTGGGCAGTTTGGTGTTGTTTATCTCGGTAAATGCAGAGCAACAATCAAGGTTGCCATCAAAACAATCAATGAAGATGCAATGTCTGAAGATGATTTTATGGAGGAGGTCAAACTGATGATGTAAGTACAAAAGCTATTATATCTGGCAGTTGTCCAAGAAATAAATATAACCTAGGTCCATTTAAACAACTAGACAAAGCAGTTTGGTGGGAATGGTGGATGTGCAGGAGAGAAAGACTGGTATAAAGGTCTGAACCAAATTGATACAGATGCTCTCTGTGCCTATCATCAAGCTCTTTCTTTAGAGTGTTCACTGCTTTGTGCATGGAGCAAAATGGGGAGTAAATGTTCTGATAAATAAATGTACTCCTACAACTATTCTTTCATCCATAATTCAGTGTCTCTAGGACTACTGGCAGAGCTTATATCTAACTAAAGCTTTTGAGAAACTATATTACCATATCTGCAAATTTTGCAAATTAGGAAAATATCCAAATAAGGTCTTGGCAAAGCCCAGAGGAGAAGAACCCTTGTAGCGTCATGTCCCCTGCCCGAAAGCCAGGCATAACTAGACCTTTCCATTTTACATCATCCAAATCAAGCTTTGCAGTCACTGCATTTATATAACTGATGAACAATTATGAATTCACAGAGTGAACTTTTTGGAGGAAGTTGTAGGCAGAAATGTGTTAGGTAGTGGGAGAACTCTGAAGCCAGTTGAATCGGATATTGTTTATTGAGTACTGAAAGTATTTTTCAAAACTATCATGGGAATCAAAGGTCTAGTTACCTGCCAAGGACAAATGTTAGCCTGTCTAAAATGCAATTTTAAACAGGAAACTCACCCACCCAAAGCTGGTCCAGCTTTACGGAGTGTGCACACATCACAAGCCTCTCTACGTTGTGCCTGAATTCATGGAAAGTGGCTGCCTGCTCCATTACCTTCAGCAAAGGCAGGGGAAACTTGGCAGAGAAGTGCTGCTGAGCATGTGCCAGGATGTGTGTGAAGGGATGGAATATCTGGAAAGAAATAGCTGTATTCACCGTGATTTACTAAGTACAATAGGTTTTCTGAGGTTCTTGACAAATATTTGCAGTAAAGAATGTGCCACTGATTTTATGGGACACTATGTGTCCTGTAAGACTTCAGCTCTGCAGGATCTAATAAGACAAAATAAAACTTTTCAGCTGTTCTTTTGTCCATGGACAGCTTAAATAAAAAGAAGATTTTACCACTGGAATAAACACTTGAGAGATCAGAGAAAACTGGGATATCGGCATGGAGCAGTCTGGTGTTAGGACATCCCAATACAAGAGTGATCCAAAATCACAGCAATACAAAAGATCAGCAACAACGAGGATTTTTTAAAATTGAATCTTTTTCTATCCATATTTTTTCAGCTCCCTACTGCCATACTTTGATGTTGGGATATATGAGTGGTTTTCTGTCCTACCTCTCATGGGCAGGGAATCATAGGAGAGTAGCTTGTTTCTGTACTTCTTGATACTTTATCCATGCTCGCATTTGGATGCGGAGAGGAAATTTTCCTGCTCTCCTATCTAGCTGCCTGAAGAAATGTAAAATCTTGAAAATTTACAAGGAGTTCCTGATTTCTGTAATGAAAAAGTCAAAAAACATTTTTAAAAATTCACACTAAGTGTCCTAGTGCCGGTGTTTCAGGAGATACCTTGTTGGATGACTAGACTCTGCAGCCTAAAATTCTTTCACCGTTCAAGCATATGTGAACATATTGCAACTCATACTACATGCATTTAAGCTCATACGTGCTATGTATATGTTACTACACAGTAGTGAAATATGTTCACTGACTCAGAGCCAGAAATTCACTCATATTTTTGACCAATACACTAATCTCCTTTCAGATATAAACAGTATGAGCTCAAGCAAATATAATCAACTGCTGTATTTTTCTTAAAATTCTTAAGCACAGATTTCAGATATGTTTCTCTCATTTTCCCCAGGCTGCAAGAAACTGTTTAGTTAATGCAGAGCACATTGTTAAAGTATCCAACTTCGGCATGGTGAGGTACGAGGCCGTTGACACAGGTTTCATGAGCACCTATTCTCAGACAGCATGATCTTGAGTTAATGTCATTGCTTGCTTCACTGTGGTTAATTAACTGTGGTTAATTTTTGAATTCTGATAAAAATTGTAATGTTGTTTAACCATTGTACCATGAACTGGATGTTGTGTCCTCTTCTTGCTCTTGGTGAGTGCAAGACAGGTCAACAAAGTGCCAGGTAACCTTCAGAGTTGTTTATGGACAGAAAAATGCCCAGGGTGCACAGGGCTGCCAGAAGCTTGAAGAAAGAAGTTCCCCCGACTTTTCTGAGCAGGGAGGAGACAGAAGGTTCCTAGGGATAGAACCAGGAGCTGGTGATGAGCTCTTGAGGCAGCTGTGGCTGAGTACGTGAGGCAAGATGCAGGGAGGGCAGGATGCAGGGAGGGTGGTCAGGAAGTGTGATGCATGCTGCTCTAGCAGGGAAGTGGTTTTTCTCGTTAGTGATAGCAGCAGCCAAAGTGGGGAAAGAAAGCACGGTGTATTCTGACAAGCATTGGCCAGAGAAACATAGCTCTGCCCTCACAGTCTTCCCTCAGAGGACATGCCATATTTTATAGCTGAGCTGATCAAATGACTGACTGCTACCCAGAGGGTTTGTCTCCTTCCTTCTTTCCTCCTGCAAGCCCAGCACAAAGCTCTTCCCTGTCGTGTTTTACTGGCTGTTTTTTCTGCAGGATTAGTAGAATGAATCAGCTCACTTAGGAGGCAGACGAACTTGAAAGGCAGTGAGTGGCTCAGAGCAGGAGGTGGTGGGGACATCTACCTTGTGGCTACAAATCATGAGATCAGCACAGCCATGCTGCTTACCTTTCCCTTTGGTTTTGCATCCTGTTTCTAACCTCAGGCTTACAACACTTTAGCAGTTCATAACTAAATACTTGTTTTTCAAAGGTCTGTCCTGTACCATGGTTGCACTGTTCTCCAAAAGGGTAAGATCAGTATCAGGGGTTTGGACTCATCCAAATGAGTCAGAAAACACAGTAAGAGACCAAGGGGCTGTCAGGGTCCAGCCTAAGAATAATGGACCTGAATGGCTCATTGTTGCCAAGAAGTGGAGATCAGTGGTGTGGCTCTTGGACAGGTACTCACTCTTCTGGGGAAATTGTGAAGAGGTGATGGGAACACAATCTAATTATTCAGAGTTCACACAACTGCCACTACAGGTTATTTTGTGCTGGTATTTCATATATTCCTTATTCAGTAGCCTCCCATGTTTCTGTGCCTGCACCAAAATGAGAAAGTGAGGCAATGAGATTATTTATTTCAAGTGACCTCCTTTAAAAGGTGCTTTAAAAGATGATAAAGCATTATGCTTTCCCCAAGAACTGCCCATCTGTTGTGGACTCAGGAATGTTAATACTGAGAAAATGTGCACAGAGTTTGTCAGTGTGTAGGGGTCTGACCAGTAACCTTTTAAAGTGTTGCCCTATAAATGCCTGCATTAGACACATAATTTCATCCTATCTGGGATGTTAGCTCCTATAAGCCTGGGCAAAAAAAATTACTTTAGTGCCCCTACAAAAACTTTTGCCTCAAATGTGATGAACATCTCTTTCTGTGTTGCTTTGGTAACAATGTCCCAGATACTACATCTGTGAGGATGGGCAGTAACAGTAGTATTTGTGTGGAACGAGTGGTTGGAAAAATGGATCCCGTTAAAAGAAGACAAATTATTGCTGCTGGTTTTCCTGCCCATGGTGTCTTATCAATATACACCCAAAAAATGACAATAACCACCATCCTGTCAGTCTTACAGATGGTATCAATATATTTTCTTCCAACATAAACAATCCAAATCATTCATTTAAACAGAAATCACTTTAAGGGCATAGCTTTCAGTATTGGTTTCTGTGTGCATTTTATACTAAATTAGCGATACCATTTCCTTGTTTCTAAATTGACATTGTATTTTTATGAAATTATAACCCCTCTGTGGAAATGTCACTCATTCAAATATATGAAGTTTCCTCTTATTCTTTAGGTACATCATTGATGACGAATATATCAGCTCTTCAGGTGCCAAGTTTCCAGTCAAATGGTCATCTCCTGAAGTCTTTTATTTCAAAAAATACAGCAGCAAGTCAGATGTCTGGTCATTTGGTGAGTTGATTAGGTGCATGTGCAACATATTGTGCTTCCCTAAAACTACTAATGTGATTTAGGAAAGTGTAACTTTTTATTCATGCTACCTATCTTAAGCTGCAGTACTTCCCATTTTTAAATCTTGCTTATATTTGACAAGTATGTTTTTCAATAGAAAGGCTCTGTGCCTAAAAATTAGGTTTTGCACTGAAATGTGCATTCTTAGTAAGTCCCCATTAACCAAATGTACATTCCTCTGAGTTTCATGGACCACGACCTTAGCTGACTTAAAAGAGAGCAGAATTATATTAGTTGAAAATGGTTTTGATTGTCTCCAGTTCATGTTGCCCATATTTTCACACATTTTTCAATACACAAAAAATCAGGAGTGTTTTTTGTTCTCCTAATGTTAAAAAGTTGTGAGTTTGGCATTTTTTGTTTTGTCCTAAACCATATATTTTGGTTCACTTCTAGGTGTATTGATGTGGGAAGGGCAAAATGCCCTTTGAAAATAAGTCCAATTCTGAAGTTGTCCATGAGATTTCTCAAGGTAACCAACTTTATCGACCACATTTGGCATCACATACTGCGTACAAAGTCATATACAGCTGCTGGCACGAGGTTTGTTGCCCTTTTTTTCCCCTGTGATATTACTTTATTATTAATTGTCAGTGTGGATATAAAAGCAATCTTTAGTAAATGGAGGCATTAAATCCTTATTTCACGTCTGTGAAATCTTCGGTATCTCTGACTACATTTTTTACAAATCACACCTAAGCCTCTGCTTCTTTTGACTGTTGCAGCTAATAAATATAAAGCACACTATCAGTTCAATAGGTCTAGACCATCCCCGGGTTTGAATATGCCACTATTGCCTTGCTTCTCTACTGCATCCAATGTGATACCTTTTTCACTTTGTATCATGCGTAGCTTTCTCTAGCTCTGTTCTGACCCTATCACATCCATATATGAAGTGGATATGCCCACTAGATGTAGATTTTGAACTCTTTTTCAGGTGTACCTCAGTATCTCTGTACATCACTTCAGCTTCTAGGCTGCACCCCTTCCATCCTCTCCAAGCTGATTTGGTACTTGATGTTCTTTCTTGGTTTCTCCTGCTCCTAGTCTTCCTATATTGGTATCAAAACACTGATTTCATCAACTTCTCCATCTGATTAATCTCTTAAGGTTCCTCCTTCTCTAGTCTCTACAGGAAATGAGGTTGCTCTTTATCACTCACCTTTTAACTCCATATAAAACTTCTAAACCCTAAGTAAAAAAAAGGTTAAGAGACAAATCTAAATTGTGTCCAGCTTTCTTGCTTATTGCAACCATCCATCAGGATGCCATCCAGCAGAGAGAGGATGGGGAAGAAGTTGTCCCCTCTGTCTACCACCAGCCAGGAGTTTGCTCTATATTGAGCAGCAGCACATCAAATAATACATCCGGGAAGATCCTTTTTCAACAACCCCAGAAACATTCCCAAGTATCATGGTTTCCTGAGAGGTAGGGCTTTCCATAGACCCACTGCAGGGAGAAATCCTAAAGGAATTCTGATCCAGAATTGAAACAAGTATAAAAAAATTTCAGGAATTTTTGGAAAAGTGCCTGTGTTTATGTTGCTGGTGTCATGAATAACATTATTTTTCTCTCTCAGATGACAAACTTGATCTTTTCTTCTGTATTAATAAAATAAAATGTAATTTTTAAATGGTATCTCATATGTACTTATAATTGTCTTCTGAAGTCTGGTACTATAATTGACCAATCTGCTAATATAAGTTTATCCTCTGCTTTTCAGAAACCTGAAGGACGTCCTACTTTTGCAGAGTTAATACTGACCCTCACAGATTTAACAGAGATGAGATAATCACAGATTTTATACCAATATATTTACTGAAAGGTTAGCATTAAGCAATGCTAATTAAGTAATGCTAATTTCAAACTGTCTCTGCAATATAAAGTACATGGCGCCTTTGAATAATATATGAGGCATCTTTTTTAATAGCTCTTGTAAAACTGGTTTTGCCATATTCAAGTTGATCTGTAATACACTCTAGTATCGTGCAGTAAAAAGCAGCTCCACTCTGTTTATGTAATCGAAGCACCTTGATCATGCCCGTTTCACTGAGCCGTCCCATGGTGAATATGCACCCATCCTTGAAACATGTTGGTCTAATACACAGAGACAATAATGCTTGCCTACCAGGCTTCCACCTCTCAATAAAATCTTTCTGTAGGTGGCTCTGGGAAAATTATGAGCAGGCTGTTATTAATACTCAGATAAATTTAACAGCTGCTATCATCAGGCTGGCAGTAAACAAATGAAAACGCACTAGAACATGCTTCAGAATCAGTGAAACTGGTGCTTAATTGTCAGCAAGAAAGGTCTACAGGACAAAGGTCAGGTATCCACAGTGTAATTACTTCCCGGAACAGCTACACCCATAATTAAAGACTGAGTAGGCCACCTTAGTCCACATGGCATCTGTGAGCTTAGGTCAAATTCTAACCGTTTCAAACAGGCAAAAATGGGTGAACAGCAAGAGCCACCCTTGTCACTGACCACAAAGAGATGTCTGCTAGCTGTTTTTTTAGAACAAAATTTTATGTGATAAAAATGAGACCTACAAGAGCAGTAAAGGTTAGAAGGAGACACTATAACATCTCCATAAAGGAAACGTCTGGTCAAAGGCTGTAGGAGTGCTGAGCATTTGTAAAAATTTAGCTGATGCTTCCTGATCAAACACCAGAAAACCTGAGCAAGTCTGTATTATGGATGGGAAGAAAAAAGGCAGAACTCCGAGATTCTGTGAACTAGCACTTAGGATATATCTCTTTTTTATAAAAAACCCACACTGTTGACAAACTGAAATTTACTTTCAGAAAGTGAAATTACTTTCCTTGTTTAGGTACTCCTGAGGAGCAATGCAGATCAATAATTTGTGTGTACAGGTCTGGTGACACTTCTCTCCAGTGCTACTTAGTTTTCAGACCAACTCCCCTGTCTCCTGCCACTCTTAAAGCTTCACAAACAGGGAGGCCCTGCAGACACTAAGGTATATCACCACTAGCACTCCTCCCCCACACACCACCAGCCTGGATCCTGCTCAGCCTCCCAGTTTTGTTCTGAACCTCAGCATCATTTTAAAATCTGCCAGAAAGGAGTCAGCTACGGGAAACCTGCTTTGCTGGAAGGATGTTTTCTAACACACTTGCCAGTTTTATTTTGCAGAATTTAAATAGTGAGAGAACAACGTTTTCTAGAAGTATGTAATTCCTCATATAGCTCCAGGATGCAACTCTGATGAGCAGAGGTTAAGGTTTTGAATCTGTACTCTTTGGGATGTAAATTTTTTACATCACAGCTCTTTCAAGCGTAGCTGGAAAGGTAGCTAGAGGAAGATGGGAGAACAGATTTCTATAGAAACTAATAACTGTTGTATCTCCTTTTAAACTCAGACAGATTATTTAACCTATTCAAATCTTCTTGACCTACCTACATTTAGTCAGTGCAGCTTTGTAATGAACTTAATTGCCCATTAATTTGTCCGGAGGTATGGTAATTAATGAGCAGCTGCCAAGATTTGTTTTGTATCAGCATTTAAAAGCCATAATTTTGATAGCAATGTATTGTCTCTGAGGTTTCTTTGTTCTAGTTCTTAATCATTCGCCCTACTTACCAAAACACTTCTAATTACTTTATATAACGTCCTTCATTTCACTCCCTGGAAAACCTGACAACCCGCTGAAATACTCTCCATTGTGATTGGCTGTGAGAAAGAGATGCCTAATACATCAGCTTCAGGTTTTCTTCTTTAGTTTAAAAATATGAATTACACTTTTTTTATCCCTTGTTTAAAAAATACAGATAATTTAGTATATAAGCCATGAATAATTTATTACAAGAGAAATATTAGCATAATTTCACTAAAAAATCAAAGTTATTCCAAACTAATAACTAAATATAAACACTTGAAAAATAACATCTCTTACAGCAAATGTTTTTTATACAAAAAATTTAATCAGTAATTTACTTCTTAACATACAGACTTCCTGTACACCACGAAAATAAGCATTAACTTGGTTTTCTGACATTGTAAGAAAATCACATTCTTTTACTAGTAGTTGTTATTTATGTATAAAAGCAGATAGACAGGTCCAGTAGAAAATAACAGAATTTTTGCTCGGTACAAGTTAATTGACTGTCAACAGTTCATATAAAGAATGTCCAGACCCTTCTCAAAGGAATTATATTACCTGTCTTTAAAAAATGCCAATACATTCATTCAGGAACTGGACTGGTTGCTTTTTCTTACTAATAATCCATTTGGTCATACCACAGTGATGACTGTATAAGCAAATAAAGGGGCCACGAGCTATGGAAAGGGATTATTTTTCTCTTTTTAGTGTAAATATTTTCTTCAGTTATTCTTTAAATGGAGTAATTCACAATGAAAAGCAATTCAAGTTTTTGTTAACAGACAAACTGTAATAAAAACTCCATCTTCAGTCTTTTTATTATTTGCATTACCTGTTTTTAACTATAAAGATTTTGAAGCTCGAATCTGGCCAATAAAGCCACAGTATCCTCTACATTAACTAAGAAGTAATGAAACCCTGTTTGTAGATTTTCTTCCCTTAAGCTTCTTTGACACATGCAGTTTAACAGCAAAGAATTACTGCAAGTCTCATCACCCAAGAATCTGAAAAATATTCCAAAGCTGTATGGATTATCATTATATTTTCAAGGCAAGTACATTCTTTGAGAAAATGTCTCTTTTGCTGGGTAGCATTGCTGCCATCTCCTGCACTATGGAATGTAATCTCAAATTAGGTAATCACAGGTGGCAACCGAAGACCCATTGCATAATGACATTATCTGGGCTTCTCTTTACACCAACAAGACTACCTGCAACATTTTATAAAATACCATGAGAAGAAGAACTGGACACACTTTTCAGTAACACACATTCCATATATGCTCTTCATCGTTAAAATGAGAGTTTAGAAAGAAGGTGCAGGGCATTGATACAATTTCTACTTCTTCCTGTAGGCATGTCAACTACAAACCTAGCCAAGTGAAAAAAAAGGTGCTTATAATTCAGAAATAACTTTAAGCTAGTATCCCTACTGTTGCTTTCAAGTATTTGATAGCTTCTAAAGCATCATCAAAAATAATTAACAAGTGAGATGTTTCATGAATATCTTTCAAAAAAGGAAGTACTGAAAGTTTGCACAACACAAACATATGAAATATCAGCAGCAACCCTTTTGTTCTTACATCTAAATTATGAGCTTTCTTTGGTGGAATAATTTGTTATCCATCCAAACTGTCCTCTTCTACTACACTTTTTGAACATTGGAGAACATACAGTCTGCTTCACAAGGGAGTTCTGCTTGGCATATATATATATGATTAAAATCAGTTTTTAACTGCTGAAGTGCTAGTAACTTCTGGAAAATGTTCTAGACTCACACTTAAGAATCCAAAGATTGGAAATATTATCTTTCTGGTGAGCTCATAATGACCCATACATCTGAGAGATGAAGCTACTTTCTTGCTCACAAAGTGGAAAACAAAGGGGATTGTAATGAGTAAATAAGGCACTCTGCAAGCTGGTTTTGTGAGATAAAGATCAGTGATCAGAATTGAGGAGCATTCTGTGGTACAGATACCAGTCTTCTAGGCCTCTGGTGGATTATCATATTGCTAAACATTTAATAGAGGTGAAAACTCATTTTTAGAAATGATGAAAAGGCCAAACTAAAAAAAAAAGATGTTTTGATATTTTTCACTCCTTGTTTACAGCCCATCCTACTATTTTTAGAAATAGCACGTGGTCTGTAAGATGGATTCTAACAGAACATAAAATATCAGGACTGTTTTATTATTAATAAGGAATGATACTGTTCCAGAAAATGAGAAAAAAAATGAAAAGCTTAACTGAGTTTTAATTGGCAATACTAGGAAAATGTACAGAAATAAGCGAAGTCCCTTCTTAAACCACAAAGTAATATAAACGAGAGTAGAAATTCTTAATTGTACATTCTGTTTCTCTTCTGCCTTTGAATACTTTATTCTTTCATCTCATGTAATTTTTAAGCCAATAGTAAGTGTTTTCAGGCCTCTAATGAATTTTCTTTTTCTTAAACTTGATCTTAAATAAAAAAGTACAGGCACATTCAGGGATTTGCAATCCACTCAGGATTCCTTAGACTTTGCTGTTAAATAATGGATTTTGAAGGAGACAGGTTACCAAAAACTGTATTTGATAAATTCTTTTCATGACATCTATTCAAGGTTCATTGGTAGGTGGCCAAAATGGAAAAAATCTTGTATAAAATTTTATCATCATGGCTAGGCTTCGCGAATGAAGATTTGGGAAGGGCACTACCCACGTTTGTTGCAAGCGCGTTGGTGGCTAAAAAGGCCAATACGAGATAGACACGTCCGGTTGCAAAAGGCACAGCAGAAAGACTCCTTAGAAGGGATATTCTGCAAGGTACGATTCTTTCTGTGTTATTAAAGGCTAAAAGGGTTAAACACTCTTTTCTTCATATTGTGTCTCCAATAAATATCCTTCATGTAGAATATTGACATGCTTGCTTGGCAATAAATTATAAAAACATAAAGAAAGCCTGAAATATTAAGGCCATCACCAAGATAATAGCAGACTACTCGTCACTTCAGCAAGTATTACTCTTTATCATTACAAGAAAATTGCATTTTGTAAATGTGGCTTACAAAGACTATTAATTTTTTGCTAAAATTCTCCAATAGGAGATGCTGCTTAAAAACGAGGACAATGTTTTTCATTGCCTAACATACAATCACCCTCGTGTTTCTGTCATATTAATTACTGAACATTTTCATTTCATTCATTACTGCCAACAGCTGACATACAGAGGAGTGGTGCACACTTAACAGGCCTCACAGACCATTTCCCAGAGGACTGCAGAAAAAAAGAGTAAAAGTCTAGTAAACATGGGTGGGCTTAGTTGGCAACTCACGATTCTTTGATGATGAGCACTGCTTAGAGAGTTTCACTGACTGAATAAAATGTCGTCCTCCTCATATGCCAAAGCTGGATCTTCCATGCTCTCTAATAAAGTGTCACTGGTTTCGTATTTACGGTGTGGTAGTGATGGTTCTTTGGCAACAGTAGACATCAACTGATTCCAAGTGATGTTAGTATTTTTGAAAGCATGCAATAGGAAAATGCCAATAATGATACTGCAGAATCCACTCAGGGTTCCAATGATATCACCCAGTTGCATACTACTCCACTCCTTGAACAAGATGATGGAGCATGTCACAACTGTCGTAGTGAAACACACGTAATAAATAGGTGTCACTAGAGATGTATTGAACACGTCCAATGCTTTGTTGAGATAGTTGATCTGAGTGCTGACTGAGAGCACCAAGATGCCCACCAAAATGTAAACCAGCGGATGTCGATAAACTGGCTTCTGCTCCAGCATTTGTTTAATGGCAATGCCCAGGCCTTTCACAGATGAGACAGAGAAGGCACCAATGAGCGAGCAAATTAAAATGTAGATCAATATGTTTGTCTGACCTCTCTTTGGAGCCACGACAAAAATCAGGACAATGACAACAACTGTTATGAGAACAGCAAATGTGACAAATGCTGTAAGAAAGAGGAAAGGGAAGAAGAGTAGTGCACGTGAGACAAAATACCAGAATGACGTCCAAGTACATAAAGTTATTCAGTCCTGAACACTTCTCTATGAACTGTAGCACATATTCACTGCAATTGCATACAGACCTGGATCTCGCAGCTTTCTTTCCATTTCATCTAGTGAGGTAACCTCTTCCTCCTCTGGGGCATGAATAACCATGACCGTTGAGCCCAAAATGCTCAGTACGCAGCCCAGCTTTCCGTGAATATTCAGCTTCTCATTTAAAAAATAAGATGACAATATAGCACTGTTTGGCAAAAAATAAATAAAAGGTTCAGCTCCACCAGTCACGCAAGACATCCAAAATCTGTCTGTCTAGCATGACAGTAACTCAAAACCTCATTTGAATTTGGATAATGGTCAACCAGCCTGAAACAATCAAATTGTATGGAGTTTTGCAATAAGGCTGGTCATGACCAAGGAGGTCAGGTCAGGTTTTAGGGATGTTCGCAACCCTGATCACTTCCCTCCAGGTTGCAAAGAGTACAAACTGCTCAAGGAACTTCTCATTCCTGATTGCCTGGGCCAGGAGTATGCACTCTCCCACACCTGTAGCTTAACCACACAAGCTGGGTTTTTTCATTAAAAAATGGATGAAAGCACTTCATTTGCCATTAGAACCAATTCACGTGAGTTTTGGAAACTGTTCCTCATCCCTCCCCAGACTCTCCCACTGAGGCACAGTTTCTGCCTGGCTTGCCAGGACTCCCCGCAAACCACAGAGAGGGTACGTCTCCCCCTTTGAAGAGGGCTGACCCCAGGATCTCTAAGATGTTCAATATTTAACCTAAGGACAATAACATAGCCTAAATGAGACTACCTTACAGGGCACAATTAGCCTGTTAGAGCATAACCTTGGGCATAATGGTGTGTGGACACGCTCCCAAAGAGCTTTTCAACCCACTGATCAAAATACAGACATTTTTTTCACACAAAGGTAACAAGTTCACTGACATGAAATTCTCGCAACCTCTCTGTTTCATGAAAATTAGAAAGATTGCTATCCTCATCAAAGGAGGGGGTAATAAAACTCAAGCTGTTTTGCAAAGCAGCAGCCAGGCAGCCAGTTAATCTGCATCTACCTACATGCTGATTCCAGCACAACTGAGTTACATTAGTTTTGCTATGATGGAATGGCTGCAGTTTTAGCAATTAGATTGTTGCAAGCATCTTGTTGTTTTGGGTTTTTTTAATACGAGGCCCAGGTTGTTTTAAACACAACGTTTCATACAGCATACTCAGGTCTTAAAATAAGTGTTTTATTAAAGACTTATTATTACTTAAGAGACAATAATTTCATTTTGCTAATAAATTATTTCCCAGAAAGTTCTTTGTAAACATAGACCATGTCTTTTCTGCTGCTATGGAAGCCACATTAATGTATGTGCTTAAGTACTTGGAAGTTGTTTGTTTCTTCATACATAAGAAATAATAAATTTCTGAAGAACATTCATGTTTCAAAAGAACCAAAATTTTACTTGCCTTCTTCCCATAAGGACTTGGAAAAGACAAAACAAAACCAAAAGATTTATTAAGTGTGCCTTAATATGAAATTATCCTTCTATAAAAATAAATGTTTTTGAAAACATTTTAGTGGGGGAATACGATATTTTCTTTTAAAGTTTTGGTACAACTGAAGAAGAGGATAACAATTCGGTTCTCTAGGAAGAGATAAATTACAACCGTCTATCACTGTGCATCAGCAGTATACCTTGTATACACTGATAAGAAATACTTCATAATATAGGTGAAAGGTCGTTCAGTGGTCTTTGGAACAAGACTTCTAATTCTGCCTACCCAGAAAACTCAGTTCTAAATGAGCAGATCTTTCCACAAAGGAACAAAAAGCATTCTTTGTCCATATATTGCATCTCTCTACTTTCAGCCAAAGACAGTATTTTTCCCTCAGACAGTAAATGGTTCATTTGCCAAGGTTTGCTCCCAGTTGGTACTAACCTTATGAGAACACTCAGTGCACCCAGTGGGGTAACTAAGGTTGCAGGTGCAAATGCATAGGCAGCAAAGTTTGCAGCTTCTCCTAATCCCACTGTAGAAGAAAGAACATTTGGATCAGCTTAGGAGGGGAAGGGGATATAAAAGGCATACTACTGTCAATATTTTGTATGACAGTTATGATAGCAAATATAAAACAAAATATTTTTTCTACACTATATATGCAAATTTTCATTTCAATCTCTTCTGGAAATAATAAAGGCTGAAGAAAGCTAAACACTTTTCTCCTAAGTACTTCTAGAAGCTGGACAGATGAATCCCATTGTTTTTGACAGGATAATAAAGAAAAGGTGGTTATTCTGCAAGAAGCTCCAAAGGCAGTATTTGAGTGAATGGCTCAAATCAGAACGGCTTGTCTTGAACATGATGGAAGGACATTTCTTTTAAGTGAAGGGAGTGAAAAATCAGGGAATAAATCTCTTTAAAACAATCTGCTTTATGTAGCATTTACATATAGGCTGAGAAGAATGAGGTGACTTACTTGATAGCAGTCCAGCCCACCAAAGCCATTCCTTCAAATAAGAATATCCACCTTGTCCTGAAAGCAGAAGAAATAACCTCATCTTAGAAGAAAGAGATCACCTTATTATAATAAAGAAAAGTACAACTTCACATTTGCACCTACAAAGTACTGAAAGAGCATGTTATCTGGGTGCGACACGAAGAATACTTGATTTTGACTGACATTTTATTAACCACTCTACTGTTTTGTGACTTGGACTTCTGAAGAATGATATCGACTAAACATACATGGAGGGAAAGTTCCAAACAAAAATAAAATGTCCATAAAGATTGTTGGTGAGCTTAAGAAATGCTTCAAAGTGCTGTCCCCGCTCAAAACCAATATATTCATATCATCAGCAATTTTACTTTAAATTGGAAGAAATTAAAAATGCCCCTGCATGCATTAATTATTAATTTTTTCTTACATAAGACATAAGTATATTGAATATTCAGTAACACATCTTTTTCAAATAACCAGATTCTCTGGAAAAGTATATTGCAATAAACCCAACAAACAAAACAAAAACTGCTAATGCTATGTATTTAAATCCATGTAAAGGGAATTATGAGATTAGTCCAATTGTTCTTTTTCTTGATCTTCATCTGTTGACTTAGATAGAGATAGTTGTACCAACTGTAGAAACTCATCTAATAAATATCCTTTCTACAACTCATTAAGTTTAAAAAAAACCCAAACCAAAACCACAAAAAACCCCCACTAAACCTAGCTACCATCCTAAGAGTTTCCATCTCAAATGAGGGAGGAAAAAAAATGGAAAAAGAAAGAGAAAGACATTTTGAAGGTTAAGGTGAATGGAGTATTTTATTTAGTAACTAACTACTGTCAGTGAGGAAATATCATCAGATCACTGGATTTAACACGCACTGCAGTTCCCACAGCCCTAGTAATTCTGAAATCTAGTCCCTGTAATCACACACAGAGAAATAATACTGTATCTCCATCCCTCACCAAGACAGGATTTCTGATTCAAGTGCAACAGTTTTAAACATGTATTCTGTGACTCAAACCTTGATTTTGTGTTTTGGTGTTTGTGTTCCCAGCAGGAGCAACACAGGCACCACCACTTACCAGCTCGGGTGACTCCTCTGCCTGCCAGTTTCAAAAGTCCTTTTTTCTTCAGTATAAAACTAGAACCAATAAAGATACTGGAACCTATTGCCAAAGCCAAGCCAATGTAGAGGTGATACCTGCTTCCAGCAGGCATGGAAATACTCCAGTTTGTTTCATTGACAGTCCCTTCCATAGAGGTGAGGAAAGGAGAGTGTGATTCAGACACGTTGATGATCTGGCACCATGCTTGGCAGGAGTCACAGCAAGCAACAGAGAGCACAGCACCTGAGAGGAGAAAAAAGGGGACAAATGATCCAGGCACAGCACTGGAAGAGCCCTGATGTCACACTGCTCACTCCTTTCTATGTCTTCCCAGAGCGCTTGTCCTTTCTAACTGTGTAAGTAACACACAAAATCCACACAACATACACAATGCTGCCCTGAGTCATTACCCAAACCTGCAGTTCACAGGTGCATACATTATTTGACATATATATTTTGCACTTCATTGGCTCAGTCAAGCAATTAGGGCAATACCAAGGAATGCAACAATAAAATATGATCTTCAATGTAAAATTCTACTTAAAATCTTAAAAGCTAACCTTAAACCTCAAGATGAAAGGGTTCTTTTGTGTTGTGCAGAGACCACATTCCCAAAACACAAACTTATAGTCAAATCCATGATTTTGGACTTTGCCTGTTAAAGTAAGTCTCCTGTTATTCCACACTTCTGCTTTTACTTTTGTGGCTGAGATTGAAAACAACAAACAAAAAACAACAACAGCAACAACCAAAAAAAAAAAAAGGAAGAAAAATCTATACAGGGAGTAAACTCTAGGTGTATATGCATTTTATTAAAACTGTTCTGTGAGTACTGTGTGAGCCAGATCTTTCTTAATCCATCCAAGTTTTCAGGTGAAGGCCTCATTGCACGTCACAGCAATTTTCATCTAACCTCAACATGCCCTGTCTGGAGGGAGATCACAGCCCCACAAGGGACAGTCCCCTCAGCTCTCCCTGCAACAGAGCTGCAGAGCCAGGTGGTCCTCAGCTGAGACTGAACCTTCACACTCTCAGCCAGCCAAGCATTATCAGCATCACTGTGATGACAGTCTGTGGGAATGATGTCATTGTTATCAGCTTAGATGTGTTTTTAAAGGAAGAAGAAGTATTGCATTTCCAAGAACAAAAGGAATCATTATTTTGCCTAGGGAAGCAGGGGACAGGCAGCAAAGCTGCAACAGGGCTTATGACAGTCTAGGCTGATGTCTCCCAGTGTGGATCAGAAAACCTAGACTGGAATAGCTTCTAAGGACAACTTTTTTGGGGAAAAAAGGTTTATTGTGAGGACATGTTAAAATATGAAACAGCTGATGCAGAAGTACAAAAGCTCAGTCGACTGTGATTCATATAAAGCACTGGATGCAACAAATAATTTTGCTTTCTATGTTTTCCCTGTAATTAAAATGACACATGAAGGATTCATCCTGCTGAGTGGCACCACCAGTAATACATGCCTTTTTTTTTTCCCCTCTTTTTTCCCAACTGAAAAAACCCACTTGAGGACTTGGTAGAAAAGGACGTGCCTCTGTCTGTTCATATCTAAGCTCGGGAAATATTACTATTGTGTCAAAAGTACTTCATTGAACAAGTAACAATAAGCAGTCTTGGGTAATTCATCTAATACTGTTTAAGAAGGAATATTTAAAATATTAAAGGTCTTAAAAATAGCAAATCTTCAT
The DNA here is from genome assembly GCF_003984885.1 of Neopelma chrysocephalum. Taxonomy (NCBI): domain Eukaryota; kingdom Metazoa; phylum Chordata; class Aves; order Passeriformes; family Pipridae; genus Neopelma; species Neopelma chrysocephalum. The sequence continues at coordinate 1,628,392 of NW_020897700.1, read as the reverse complement.
TTGCAGTTGGAAATCCTGATATTGACACTGGGAGATGCCACCCTTTACAAGTAAGGAATGAGTATCTGCTCTCAGTTTTCCCGTGCCATACTGTACAACAAACATACTACAGGAAGCTATCCTGTGATTTGCAAGATTTGCAATCACATTTCCTTGTTTGCCAAGAGAGTTTCTATATAACAGGAGTTGTTTTGTATTGCTATGTCAGACTTCATAAAAGTGGTCCCAAAAAATGTGTATGTTCATATCCTGCAGCTGAAGATTAAAATCTTAAAAGAGCTTAGATCAACGTGCAATTACTTTTGCATAGTATGTAAGATAAATACTATTCTGCCATCTTATAATTATTAGAAATTGCAATCGGATAATGTAAAAGAAATTAAATTTGCATCTGCACCTGGAAGTAGTTTAAAATCCTAAAGTATTAGCATAGTCTTAGAAAAAAAATTGCATATATTTAAGTTTTGACATAATTAATAAAGAATAAATCACAAAAAAAAAAATTGCAGACAAGTCCTTTAAGCATAAATATATTTTCTCTTAGCTAACAAAAACAGCGCAAGTCAAAAATCTTGCGCAAGTCCCTACTCATGGGAGGGGGGTCAAACTATATGACCTTTAAAGGTCCATTCCAATCCAAACTATTCTATGATTCTGTGAAAAAAAAGCAGAGCAATTGCCAGTGAATGAAATCCCTTATCTCCCAATATGTATAATGATGCTAAACCAAACGTGGTGTGAGAAGCAGAACATTCACAGAATCACAGAATCAAGGTTGGAAAAGGCCTCTGAGAACACTGAGTCCAACCTACGACCCAACACCACCTTGTCAACTAGACCATGGCACTGGGTGCCACATCCAGTCTTTCCTTAAACACCTCCAGGGACAGTGACTGCACCACCTTCCTGGGCAGCCCATTCCAATGCCCAATCACTCTTTCTGTGAAGGACTTCTTCCTAATGTTCAACCTAAACCTAAGAAGAGTAATTTTGAATTGTTATAATCTCTGCTTATTGTGCTGAGCAGCTCTTCCTGGTTTTAAAAAACAAGTAACTTGTTCCACTTGCATATAAAATGCTATGCCACTGTGCTGATCAAAGAATGACCTGAGAGATGGGAAAAGGAGGTTGATCCAGGAATTACTGTTACTTTATTGCCGACTGTGAACAGTCTGAGGATCACTTGGAAAGGCTGAGGAAGGTGACAAACCGCTGAGGCCGTCTGCCTTGTTCAACACACAGTCTCTGTAATTAAGATAGTTTCACCTCTCATTTGCAAACATGAACCTGTCAGCAGAACCCCTCCTTTCAGAAATAAACTCTCCCAGCTCTGATTAAGGCTGATAGCAACAGGAAACCAGCCAGAGTTCAGGCAGCCGCTGTTGTAACTTCTAAACTGTTTTATAATTCAACTAAATCTGAATATTTTTTTTCCCCAAACACCTAAACAGTCTCTATCTGAACTGGCAGAATAGACAGACTAGTGCCACACTCTTCTTATGGCAAGTCTAATTTGCTGTTGTTCTACCGTCCTGCAAGTCTAGGACTCATGTACCCTGCAGTTCATTAGCAACAGCCAACGTGGCTTTTAACTCAACACTGCAGATACTGGTCTTAAATCATCTAGAAAACTAATTGCTTTGATTAGACATATAATTTGACCATTTCTATTGAGCTCACGAGTCAGCTCATCCCTGGTAGAAACACGAAATGTCTTTCTCAGTAACCCAGGAAATACTAAGCCCACCTTCGCCAAGACCTGGCTCCTGGGGGCCAAAAGTGCACCGAGAAGCAGCAAGGAATTCTTTCCTGGCACACCACCACTCACAAAAATGTATTTTAAAAAAAAGTTGAAAAGAGGCTTAGACACGAGGCAGCCACAAGAGAAGCTCACGAGCCTTCCTGGCACCGGCAGCGCCTCGCTCGCCGGAAAACAACTGCGTGCGTGAGGGCGGAGGAAAGTGTTAAGTGGGCAGGACTCACGATCCCGATCCCGATCCCGATCCCGCTCCCGCACCCGCGGTGCGGGCGCAGGGGCAGCGGGGGGGCTGCAGGAGCGGCGCCCGGCAGCGCGCACACACCGCGCCCTCGCGTCCGCCCACCGCCGCGTCCCTCCCGCGCAATCCCCGCTCCCCAGCGCCAACCCCCGCAGACAGCCCGCCCCGCCCCGCCTGCCCCGCACCGCTCCGCACAGCGCCGCGGCCGCGGTTCCCCCGGCTGCCCCTCCGCGCCCGCACCGGCACCGGCACCCGCACTGACCTGCGCGGCAGGACGGGCGGGCGGGCAGCGCCTCTCGGTGCCCCATGGCTGCGGGGCACCCCCTCCGTGCTCCTCGGCGGTGGTGGCGGCGGCTCCGCCCGCCCGGGCGCGGTCCGGAGTACCTGGGCGCGCCCCTTGCCCGGCCGCTGCAGGCGCAGGCGGCATCCCTGCTGCTCCTCTGGACCTGTCTTGGGGGACGGTCACTCCAGGAGTGATCCCGAATGGGCTTTTAAAATCGTTATCAAGTTCCAGGTCTCACCTGGGGAGTCCTGCGCCCCCACCTGAACACTGAATTCGTGGAAGAGAGCTCTGGCCTGGGGTACCCTGGCAGCATTTGTGTCTAGTGGGAGTTTTATAGATTTAATTTTCATCCTCTTCGCACCTGGAAGAAGAGATGATCAGTCTTGATGTTCAGCCACGTATGTGTGTGACAGGCTGCCCGTGCTCGCTCCGGCCAGTGGATCTGCGGACAGTCAGAGGGATCCCTTGGCCAAACTATGCCGGTGTCGCACAACTAGGGCAGTGCCTGATGATGCATACCCTGAGATGACTCCCTGTGGCTGAACAAGCTCCAGTGTGTCATAAGAAACAATTATCTTTATTACCCAATCGATAGTTTCAAGGTAGAAGTGTACCATGATTAAGTGAAATACATTTACAAAACGTAAGGCTTAATAAAACATTACATGTTGCCCAGCAAACTTCTTGGACAGTCTGAGGACCTTTAGCATGGACAAGGACTTCCCGAACTGAAGGCAAACAGTTGAAAATTTAATACATCTCTACAGAGCACCACAGGAACATGCTGACTTGAGACTAGCAGAGTTGTAACCATGCTTTGCAGCGCAGCACCAAAACTAATCATCATTGGTTTTGAACTGTTTTATCACTGTGCACACTGCTGAAATATGGTGACAGTGTCAGCAAAACCTCTCCTTGCCTTAGGAGTCCTTGACTTCACAGTCCTGGGGTTAAACACAAGAGGTCAGTTTCAAAGTCTTAGTCTTATTTTTTATTTCTGTATTTATTTTTTAGCGTAGCCAGTGCTCTGTATGTTATGAGAAAAGGAACACTGCATTTGTAGCTAACAATCCAAATCACTGGAGAGATGTAAAGAACTTGCAATCTATAATATAATTACAGAAGGGAGTGGATATACTGCCTGTGTGTGTACACTACACTGTTGATAAACACTTTTCATACTCAAACTTGTTTCGAAGAATTTTGAGACAACGTCAGGAAGAAAGAAACTACATAAAAGTAATTTATCAACATTGATATATTTTTCTTTATTTTCAATGACGTGTAAGGGTCAAATGATAAAGAAAATAAAGTACTGATATACAATCTTAGCATCTAACATAAAAAAGAAAAAGATACCAGTTTACCATTCAAAAAGAGACCCGTGGTTGATTTAGAGCAATGCCTGGATCATAAGCTAATGCAAATCAGCACAGCTCCACTTAATTCCATGGATCTATGCCAGTTACGGCTAAGGACACATCAGCCTTTTTTAGTATGAGGTAACAATATGCATGTACTAACAGTCAAAGCAATTTTGTGGCAGTTCCCATTTCTCCAAAAGAGAAATAAGGATGTTATGAAACTCTACCCTACCTTTCCGTGTTATTGCACTATTTTTTTTCCATTAAATGTGTGGAAAATGCAAGAGAAAATTTATGTTAAAATTCTTTTACGTAATTACATAATTTCATTCATTATGTAATGAATGAAAGATTTCCCGAAACTTTCCTTAAAATCAGCAAGCACTGACTTTAATTTTTGGTTTTCAGTAAAAATGGAAGCACTGAATATCTAGCCAGCTTCAATCTTTTACATTTATAAATTAAATAGTCATTGTAAACCTCATTTTTTTTCCTTAATAAATCCCATCTTACCTCTGTGTTAGCCATGAATGACTTAATTACCATAATTTGTGTGACTTTTTTGCTTTATTATAAATTCTTTCATTTTGTTGATGATTGTTTTCTCATATGCATATACATTGAGTTTCTTATGCAGTATTTAATTATATTATCATAATACTGAAGATCATGACAACAGGTTTCACCACAATTAGAAAACCTGTTCACTGTGCAGCTAGCCCAGGTTGAAGCAAGACCTATCTCTTTTTTATTATTATTTAGGAAAATTGTCTGTGGCATTTTTAAGTCCTGTCGTCATTGCTCAGCTTCCCTCTTGTGTATTACCCTGCCTGCAGTTGCTGCTCACGACAGCGTTCAAACATGAGCTCTGCTCAATACAGCAGCTACAGATAGGTTTTATTACCTGTCCTGGCACTTAGCCACACAAAAATTACTGAGCTCGATTTGTGAGTGAAGCTCTGACCATGGAAACTCCATTTGCCCCAAATGCTGGTGATTTAGTGCAGACCTGCAGGAGCAACATGTGAAGGAATTAACTTCAGTTGAGACAAAAAAATATCCCTGTGTTGAAGTTCAAAATTATTAGATTGCTGTACTTGTGGAGAGATTAACTCTATATATGTTGCCTTAAAAATGCCCAAATAGTGCCACCTTAACTCCTACTATACTATGTGCTATACTGTACTATAGTACAATGAATGAAAGACAAATAAGGCTAGATTTATTAAACCTGCTTTATCTACGGTGTATTTTCTACCATTCTTATCATGTATTGATGATTTTCTTTTACATATAATTAATCTCAGTTGAACCACCTTTGTATGTGTAAACATTTTAGCATAATTATTTTGTGCAACCAACCCAGATTTCATATGTTAACGTGAAATAAAATTTTGCTTAACAGAAACTCTGACTGTTTAGAGCTTCTGGCACTCCTGCATGCTTACTACAATTATTCCTTATCCCAATGATACAACTGATTGAAGATCTAGTATTTTCCACAGAGTTTTCTGGTAAGCCAGTCCCTCTGTTCCTTGAAGGTTTCAGGCTGGGAGGTAAAGAGGTATCTCAGGGGAGAGACACCCACTGAACATGGGAGGCACAAGGATAGCCTTATTGCATGTTTATCTCAGGGCAGAGAAAAAACTGCTGGGCATGGCCAGATAGATTTCAGAAGTGCTAATCCCTGCTCAGAGTAGTCTTGCAAAAACTAGGGTCTGTGCCTGGAAGATGCTAGTGAAAGGCTTTGACGCGGTCTTGGAGCTGTGTGGTGCTGTGCTGGTGCTGTGTAGTGCTGTGCTGTGTGCCTGAGACTGCGCTTGCAGTCTGTCCAGTGCGTTGTGATTCCTGCCTCATCTGCACATGGGAATCTAACACACCAACACAAATCTTAAATTGCTTCTACTTCACTCTCTCTCACACACCACTTAGCCCTTAAGTAAAAATACAGTACCACCTACTGGTGGAGACACCGTTGGCACTGATGGTTTTCCAGTCACCAAGCCTCATTGGAGCTGATTGTGCTTCATGACACTGAATTCAACATAAGTGTGTATTAAATAAGCCACAAACCCTGGAGCCTTCTCAGCTACAGCACTTCCAACATGACATTAATTGCTTAAATTGCATCAGCACTAGAAAAGACAGAATAGTATTTGCAGAAAATAAGACTGCCAAAACTGTGATTCCAATTCAGACACTCATCTGTTTACAAAGCTACAACACAGTAGGGTGAAAGGCAATGTTGTGCCATTAAAACCTGTTTATTTATAAATAATACATATGTATAATGTATCTAGTGTTGTAGTTATGGGTATCCGAAACCAGATGTGGCCTTAACAGGATTGAGAAGAATTACAGATGATGACAATGCAAGATACAAAAATAGATTAAAGTTGGCCTATTAAAACAATAATCCATTAGTACAGTCATTCTCCCATCAGTCAAGGTTACTTCACTGGAATACAGAATGACCAGAAAAATATCCATGAAAAAAATTGACACTAAACTAATATAATCATCAGTGAAGTCAATGACAACTATGTAATGGGCTTTTAAAGGAGGGCAGAATTGACATCACTGTGTTGAGCTCACACAGAATTTGTCCTGCAAACTTCTTTGCAAGTAGGTGAGGTCCAGGCCACTGTCAGACAAGGAACTGGCCTGGCCCAGTAGGACTCATCTTCCTCTGTTTGAGAACTTTGAAAAACTCCATGGTAAAACAAACAAGAAAAAAATAAGTTAGAGTTGTTTTACGGGAGTGCTTATTTTATTAGAAAAATAACTGTTCTATACCAGAGTAAAAAAGGTATGCATCTCCTTTGTGACACTCAACAGGGCACATGTCCCAGACACTCCGTGACACCACATATTTACAAAATTACTGCTCGGCATTAAACATTGAGATCTTTCAGATTGCAGGCCAGGCAAAAACCCATGAGAATGACAGAGGTAGAACTAATCATGAGTCAATACTAGTTGGATGCAGTGATCTTCTGAGATTCCTTTCATAGCTATGATTTTAGGAGAGGAGCTATACTTCAGCCCTTCAAGGACAATGGTGAAATATATGTGAGAAATTAGAAGATAATCGAATTCTTTATCTATTTATTATGTTGGATATCTTACTCTAAATTGGTGTATCTGGCTTCAATGTGAATAAGATTATGCATTTCCGTGTTGCCCATTACTCTTCTATTTAAAACAATTTTTATTCTTTAAATTTCAAAAGCATAATCTTTTTTCTAGAAAATGAACTGACTCTTAAAACTTCATCATCATGGCATTTTCTACTAAATATACATTCATAATTCATGGGACTTTTTAAGCATCAAAATATGTTGTGTTAGATTATTTAAGAACTTTAAGTAGTTTGAAATTGAGTTTCATTTTCTTCAGCCATATGATATACACATTCAAATAAACAGGAAATTTCCATTTGCAGTGTTTTATCTATTCCAGTAAAGACCTGTCACTGCAGTAAAAAAGCATCTGCAATATTAAGAAAACAGACGAGCAGACAATGCTGAACATATAGTCATTTACAATAATTTTTTTTCCGTTCTAAGACAGAGCACACTCCAATATTTATCACTTCTTGTGCGTGAGATAGGGCTAGTAAGCTTCTGCTCAGGTAAGGGATAATAATGACTGCCATTGTCACTTTCATCTCTCTCTAAATCTCAAAATCCATCACTAGGTCAAGGAAATCCTCTTCTACTACCCATGTCCTTCCTTGGGAATAATTCAGAGGGACTGTACATGGAACTGGCTCTTTGAGAAATCAATCGTTAAAGGATTTATTTATGAAATGTTGATTATATTTGGATTTTTGGTGGCTCTGTTCATGTAGTAAGTAAACGTGGCTGATAAAGGACTGAAATCTCTATTAGAGGCAGCAGAATACATTCCCAAGGTAAGCACGCTGTTGAAATTGCTTATTGCAGAACTGCTAAGGACTCCTGGCGTGTTAGAAAAGAGTGATCTTGCTGTAGCACACAGCAGATTTTAATGTTAATGAAGATTTTTTTACTGCTTTTTGTAAAGAAAAAAATTAGATCTTTATACAATGCCAAATATCCTTACTCAAAGCATTTTCTCTCTGAAAATAATGACTACAGAAGTGAATAGAGTGGGCCAGTAAGAAAGGGAGAAATAGGTAAAATAAAAGAGCAGAGGAGATGGAAGCTGATCTTCTATTCACCACAATCCTGTAAAAGGGTAATACTGCCTTCATTTTCTTGCACCCCTAAAGATTTTGATGTATAGTAATTAATATAATTAGTTTTCAGATCATAATGCTTGAAAACTTGGTTGTTTATCATAGTAGTTACATTTAAAAATCCAAGATAGTAAGAGAAAACTATTGTGATGATACAATAAGAACAATATGGTAGAAATGTAAAATATCTCTAAAGAAAACATCTATCTGTATTACTTTTTGAACTTCCTACCTGAATGTGATAATGTGAAAATCAGCATTGTGCTATTAAAATAAAAGCAGTGAAACAATTTGTGACAATGTATTGGTTTAAGAAAAATATGCCTGACTACAGAATAGGAAACATGGTAGTGATACAATTTAGTAAAAAAATCTAAAATATTGTTTAAAAAACATGTATAATAAAATAAAAAATGCATTAAGGTGAGCTCTGGACCCAGTGAGTTTAACATGACATTTTTTACTGTTCCCAGTATGGGGGATTTGTCACATAAATACTGTAATGAGGTAACCCCAAGGGATCCCCAAGGGATCGCAAACCAGGACCAATTACTGTGTCTGTCCAACTTGCACATGTTGCGTTAGCACTTCTGTGTCTTAGGCTTGGGAATTTAAAATCTCTCCACAATTTGATTTGAGAATAGTGGAATTTGAAGATATTCTTGTGCTACACATCCTGACTGATTAAGAAGGGAAATAATGCAGCACTCACCTAAGCCTGACATTCAGATTTAGTATTTTGAGACTACAGGGTTGTCAATACTTCAATTTCTATGCCACTTAATACATCCGGTGCCTCAGTAATAGAAAATGTCCAGTCCTTCCCCAAATAACAGCCCCTCATTCCCAGAAGTCCTACACGTGGCTGCCATGGCACCTTTCACAGAACTCAGAAAGTATCCCACAGGGCTTGCACTTACAGTAGACACTAACAGAGCCAGAGGAATCTGTTTAGTTGCAAAAATGCACAGAAAATCATATTTACCTGAAGAATAGGGGAATGTAGAGAATACAGATTTCCCCCCAACCTCCAGCTCTGGATGGGTGTGATCTTGAGACATGTTCTATTTTAACACACTTTTCATCATCTTGAACCTCTAGTACAACTGCAGATCAGTATGTCTGGAGAGCACAAAGTCAAAGATTTATTTTGTTGTTTTTCTTGAAACTAAAGAAGACTCAAAGACCAAATAGAGACATGAAAAATGAGTGCCTATGTGAAATGCGGGTACTGGGAGTCCTAGCATGAATTAACTGGGTTAGAACCCACTCTGACAGAGAAATTATTTCCCTTGAGATGAATGCATTTTAATTTGACTGGTGCTGAGTTGGACACAGCTTTATTTTGCACCATTATTTTTGTGGCTCTGTGGAGGATATAAGTTTAATCAGGATGGAATTCTGTGTGACAGCATTAGCAGAGATTTCAGAGCATCTGTAAGCAGACATAAAGCTGCTTAATTCAACTTGGCATAATTTCAATCTTCACACTTTCAAGTACAGTTTATCTTTGGAGTAAGTCAGTAGAAACCCTGTTAAAGCTTTTAGGCATGTGGTGAATCTAAACTAATATTTACCATGTCTTAGAAATTTGGAATCTTTTAATGCCTATTTACTTTAAACCTGATCCTTGTTCTTAAGCCTTTAAAGACTGACCCACAGTGTTGGGCTACATTTAGGACTATTAATGGAAGAACATGTCTTAATGTTCAATCTTTATCTTTCTGTTTTGTAGAATGTTGTATATTGCTGTATTATTTTTTGCACCATGTGTCATTCATGTCTGATAAGTGCTGGAAACATGGGTTTTCTCTCCTAATCCCTGTATAGGAGTATTTTTATTTTCATTGACTAATAACGGAAGTCAGGTAAGTCTGTCCATAATATGGCAGCTGTATCATCCTGCTGCTGTTTTGCAGTTTGCTTGACTACAGAATGGAACTACTTTAAGAATTATTCATTCTACATCAACTGACTTCACTTATCAGCCACTCATTTGTCAGTTTGTGTCTTACAGACACCTCTATACTATGATTTCACATGCACAGGATATTGTTACTGCCGTGGATAGCATCTATTTTATAATCCTCTCTAAATGGCCTTGTCAAGAGCAGATCATGCTTGATGACACAATTCATGCCCAAAGAGTTGGCAGTCTTATTGATGCCTACTGCATTGGAGGAATAAGTAATGAAAAAGGAGAGCAGCACTTAATTACCCCAGTGCTAGAAAATTGTGCAGCAAAATGCACTATATTTTTTATAGAATATTTTCAGTATGTTTTTTATTGAGATGAACAAACTGGGCACCAACAGCCACTAACATTTTTATTTAGGTCTTTACATACTACCTGCTATGTGCATTAGGAAATTACTACATCAGTCTCAACTTCCTATTTAGAGAACCTACTCGTTGCTCTCAACAGAGTATAACTCTTGGGTATCAGACATACTGAGATTTGTTTGGACCTACAATCCATGGATTTTAGTCTGGTTTTCAGTATGCCACCTGTGCATGAATCTGTTTATCCATTTTGATACATTAAGTTTCGAACCTAAATTAATGCTTTTTCTAAGACAAATATGTGTTGAACATTCTCTTTAGCAGCAGTTGCCTGGTCATTCAGCACAATGAAGGACCCACAGTGCTCTTTCTTGTCTGGTGGGAGAGTCATGGGAGACAGGAAACTGAAAATATTCTTGTTGGTCTTTGAGGAAGCAAGGATGTAAAGTATTCATCTTTAGGGAAGAAAAAAAAAGCTGCTTCTTCTAGTTGTGAAATGACTTGATTCTTTTTTTTATCCAGTCTTCCTTAATAGCTCAAGTTAAGACGAACTTGACCATGAAGGTAGGAGTGATTGAGGCCCATCATTCCCATGCAATTATTCCAAGCGTAGTAGTGCACGACACCAGTAAGGACCCTGGATTGATGCACAGAGAGGAAAACAGGTTTGTCAAATATACTATTTTGTGTCGGTTTGGGGGTTTTTTTGATAATATGCATAGCATTATCTAAGCACAGATGCTTGCCATCATCTAATTTTCTTCACTACTAGTAATAAACTAAGTCTTTAAGATTATGATATATTGCTTATTGTAAACATTTAGGAGATTTTTTTTATTTCAGCAGATATCACATAACTTGTTATTTTGTTGTTCCCCAGGCAACGATATCTACCTGGTGTATTTGCATGCTACAATATTAACAATAATAGTAATAAAGATGCGTAAGTAACGTCACCATTTCATAAAATGAGAGTAGTGCAATATTGTCTGTTTAAACAGAAATTAGGAGTAATAATAGATATCTAATAATTTCTTTAGAAACAGTTATGCCTTTCAGGTAATCCCAAAACAGACTGCACGTATATTTTAACTTTATGCATATCAGTTATGATGAGCATTCTCAATAGCAAAGTTACTGGTATTGTATCTACTAATTTAAAATAAAAGTAGTTCTAGGTGAATGCAATAAGCAAAATAGTTTTTTTGAAGGTCAAACACCTAAGTATAATGTTATCCTTGCTGAGAGCAGATGATTCTAATAAATAAATAAATGTGGAAGCAAGGGGTATGTGCTATCATGATCTATCATATTTTTCTTTTTCCTAGGGAGGAGAAGAAAAGAAAAAAAGAAAAGAAGAGGTAAGACAAAGGGTAATTATGCTACTACTGCTAATATATTCAATTTTTTCTAAATATGTTTTAATTTGGTCTTTAACAATGGAAAATGTAAATCTATTTTTTAGCAAGCCAGAAAAAAAAAAGGATGGAGAAACAGAAAAGAACAAAGAAAAAAAGGAGAAAAATAAAAATAAAGATAAGCCCAAGAAGAAAGAAAATATAGAAGAGTAAGTATTTTTCATTTAGAATTTGTTATGCTGTCTAATAAAATTGCTTTTGATGTAAGATCGAATCCATTCCTGAACAGCCTGTAAAGATGTTTATACATCTAGTGAATGAGTGTACAGACTGCTGTTGTTCTCTATAGAGTAGAGTTGTTTTGACTTACTTTTGTATGTGGATAACAGAAATACGCATGCATGGAAAAAATTAATCAAGATATATCTCCTTTGGATTCTGATTATCTAATATCTCTTGGATAACACCCTGCAGCAAAAGCTGTGTCATCATAAAGCAATCTCTTCCACACACAGATCTTCCACACACAAAGGCACCTACAAGCGAGTAAACTCTTCTATGATCTAAAAGTTTTTGCTTTACCTTCTCCTTGGTAAATTCATAATTTTCTGCCTAAGGAACAGAAACTTAAAACAGTGCAGCAGGAACTTGTGTTGTATGATTTCCCATTCTTTGGTTTCTCTATGTAAATGTTTTATCTTTCTCAGAGCTAGACTTCTCCCAGTGAGAAAGGAATGATAGGGATGATTTATCTCACTTATTTAAACATTAGTAGTCATATAATATTTTTTTAAGATGATAAAATCAATTATCAGACAAGACAGTTATTTGGGTAGGAAAAATAATTAATTTTAAAATTACATGTGCCACTATAAACTGAAGTGGGACTACCAGGGTAATTTTGCTCAGAAAAAATCAGATTCTAAAGTTTGTGTTCCAAGTCATAACAGCTTCATATTTTCCATGCACTCAAGCTACTCAACTTTAATGAAGACCATTTATTTTACAATAGCAATTTCTGGAATGCTTTCTTCCTCAAAAACTTTGTGTATTTCAAGTCTCTCATTAAATCTCCTTTTCTTCCCCCCTGCTTATCCCTTAGGAAGAAGAAAGATATTTTCACCATTGATCCAGCAGGAAATATATATTACAACTGGTTGTTTTGCATCACAATGCCTGTCATGTACAACTGGACCATGATTATTGCTAGGTGCTGTACTCCTTCAATGCCTATATAGAACATCTGGCAAATCTTAATATCCCTAGATAAATAAAAATTATTTTATTCATCACTGATTTCATGCAAGTATTTAACTTTCATTTCATGGTGATTTGCTTTTGTCTTTTCCTATTCAGAGCCTGTTTTGATGAGCTTCAGCATGACTACTTAGCAGCATGGTTTATTATTGATTATGTTTCTGATGCCATTTACGTTGCTGACATGTTTGTACGGACAAGGACGGGTAAATATACTCAATGATTAATTATTCCTTTTCATTTATTTGTGTCAGGCTTTTTAAGATATTCAAAACACTACTGCTTGATTATCTGAATACCCCTGATGAAGTGCAAGTTGTAGGCTTTTTTATTCTTTACAATTTTATTTTAGGTTACCTGGAGCAAGGTCTTCTGGTGAAAGAAGAACAAAAGCTTCGAGAGAAATACAAGAAATCTTTTCAATTCAAATTAGATTTTCTGTCAATCATACCAACTGATCTCTTATACTTTAAGTTAGGATTGAATTACCCAGAATTAAGAATAAACAGACTACTCAGAGTAGCTCGGATGTTTGAATTCTTCCAGCGAACAGAAACAAGGACAAATTACCCAAATATCTTCAGGATCTCTAACCTTGTCATGTACATTGTGATTATTATTCACTGGAATGCCTGTGTGTACTACTCGATCTCAAAAGCCATTGGATTTGGGGCTGACACATGGGTCTACCCCAACACTTCTGATCCTGAATTTGCTCGTCTGACTAGAAAATATGTCTACAGTCTCTACTGGTCAACACTGACCCTGACTACTATCGGTGAAACACCCCCTCCTGTAAGAGATTCTGAGTATTTCTTCGTGGTTGTTGACTTCTTGGTTGGAGTATTGATTTTTGCTACCATTGTTGGTAACGTGGGCTCTATGATCTCCAACATGAATGCTGCCAGGGCAGAGTTTCAAGCAAGGATTGATGCTATCAAGCAGTATATGCACTTTCGGAATGTGAGTAAAGACATGGAAAAAAGAGTTATAAAGTGGTTTGACTACCTGTGGACAAACAAAAAGGCTGTGGATGAAAGGGAAGTCTTGAAGTATCTGCCAGATAAACTAAGAGCAGAGATTGCAATCAATGTTCACCTGGAAACGCTAAAAAAAGTTCGGATTTTTGCGGACTGCGAAGCTGGTCTGCTGGTTGAACTGGTTTTGAAACTCCAGCCACAAGTATACAGTCCTGGAGACTATATTTGCAGAAAAGGAGATATTGGACGAGAGATGTACATTATCAAAGAAGGCAAGCTGGCAGTAGTTGCTGATGATGGAATTACCCAATTTGTGGTACTAAGTGATGGCAGCTACTTTGGAGAAATCAGCATTCTTAATATCAAAGGTAGCAAAGCTGGAAATCGAAGAACAGCCAATATTAAAAGTATTGGCTATTCGGACTTGTTTTGTCTGTCTAAAGATGATCTTATGGAGGCTTTAACAGAGTATCCAGATGCAAAGGCTATGCTGGAAGAAAAAGGCAAGCAAATCCTAATGAAAGATGGGTTGCTGGACATTGAAATTGCAAATTTAGGAAGTGATCCTAAAGATCTTGAAGAGAAGGTTGCCTACATGGAACGATCGATGGACAGGTTACAAACAAAGTTTGCCAGGTTGTTGGCCGAGTATGACGGTGCACAACAAAAACTGAAAAAAAGACTTACACAAATAGAGAAAATATTGAAGCCAGTTATAGAGGAAGAGTTTGCAGCCTTAGAAGAAGCAGATCCATCCACAGATAAACCTGGATTGTGAAAAGCAGATTAAAACACTGGAGGCTGCCAGTAAGACTTAGGGTCAAATCCTGAATGGGGCTGAATACATTCATTTCTAATATTTGTAGGACCTGATTATTAATTACAAAAAGTTATTTGTTGAGGCAATGTTACTGATTTCCTACAAGAAGCACATATTTGGCAGGTTTCAGGCAGAAAAAGAAGAATCAAAAATCAGAATGGAAGATAACATTTTGTTCTTGCACAAGCAGGTGGAATTATCTGCTAAAGCATTATGTACTCTATGTAACACTGCTCTATGGCAAATGCATTCAGTCTATATACAGTCATATGCCGGCAAATATTGGAAGTTTTGCTGACTATTTTAAATAATTTCTTCATGTCTGCCTATGGAAAGGAGGACAGTTTTGGTAACAACTATATTATTTGAAGTCATTAACCTTTATATTAAACTTGTGTGTAAATGAACACATTTTATTATCTATTGATTACCATAAGATTAAGTATGGGATATTATATCAGGAATTAAGTATATGCAGATGAGAGTACTGAAGGCTGTAAGATTTGGAAAATACTATTACTTTATTTGGTCCACCTTGATTGATTTCTTGAAATGTAAGTGGACAGTTTGGAGTGGTCCTTTTTCAGGCTAATACATGCAAGGGCTGGAATAGAATAGAGACAGGAGAAAATACAACTTTTTTCAAGGATTAATATGACAGATATGAGTGGTGCAAAATCCAGCTGTTCTTTTCACAATAATAAAAAATACTTAGCATTGAGGACAAATACTTAACATCCATGTGAGCAGCCTATCAAGTTTTTATAATCTGTGATGAAAAATGTGTATGTCCCTAATGTGACAGTTGTGGATGCTGGCAGAGTGAAAGGGGCAGACACGAGTGGAAGAGGCCAAATTCTCCCTGCAGTATCTTCTGTAGCTGCCGTTGGGGAAAGAATACAACTAAAGAGATTATTTTTTCCATTGATAGGGTATATCTTCCTTCATAACTATTTCTAAGTAGTAAAATCTACTGTTTTATATGTTAGATCCATTTTCAACTGCTTTAAGAAGCATTTTCTTCTTGGACTTTCCCCCTAATTTATGTCTCTTTTCATTGGCAAAAATGGTTTTCTTAGTTATGGTCTCAGATGGGTATTTTCAGTAGAATTTGATCATAGGCACTTAACATTGGATAAGTTTAATGAAAGGGAGTGAAGAAAGGGACTGCAATGAGAGAATGGATAATTCTGTATTTAAGGCAATTTGATTACCCTGGGAACTTGGACTGCCACTCTTAAAAAATACATAGGTACATGTTAATGTCAATAATATATCTACACATTCATTTTCTCCTTAATGAGATGGAGATATTATAAATTGGATATTTTATAAAGTACATTCCTTTTTGGTTGTTTTACTTTTTGTAATGTTGATGTTTTCCAGAATGCCAGAGATTTATAAATAACTCTTGATTTCACTGCAGGGATTAAATGTTATGAAGTACTTAATGCATAGGATATATATGGAACAACAAGGATAAATATAAATATGAAATGGCTTTCATCCACTGTTGATCCTGTGCTTTGAATGACAAAGGGCTTAATGAACTCATGAGGGGAAAGAGTATGCCATCCTATCACTAAAGACTCTAACCCTGCACACAAGAACAAGCATTATTTTGTCATTTAACTATATTGTGAGTGTTGGACTTTGCAATCAGCATTATACCAACCCAGGCCTTGAATATAATTTGCAATCTGTATGCCAGCAGCATCCTACATGGCCACACCATGTTTCACTAGGCACTTAGGAAGCACTTTTCTCCTTTGTTGAAGTGTTTAATACTTTGTATTTGAGAAATGTGTAATATGATATTACTTTTAACTAATAAAGGCAGATATTTACTGTTAACAGTTTTTTTTAATTGATCCTTCAGTCTAAGACAGGAGTTGTATTCACTAGCTACCTCTTTCTTAAAAATAAAAATTCTTTAATTTAAAACACTTTAAAATAAAACAGAAAACCAGAATTGACCTCCAGTAGTTTGCTTACTATTTTCAGACTCTTTATGACTGGAAATGTTGTATTACTCAACTTTTAGGAGAATGTATTTGCTGAAAAAAAGTCTAAATGCAGGATTTTCTCTTGGGATATGACATACTATAAGTGCTATAAGGAAATGTCAATAAAATTAAAACTATTTCAACTTGCCCTGTAGTAAAACTTTCTGGATATACTTAAAAAAGTTTCTAAATAGGCTTTGGGGTTGGTTTTTGACTCTCATACTCTGAAGAGGAGCTATGAAGCAAATGCGTGCAAGAGCTGCATGCCACAGAAGGGGCTGCCAAAAATTTACTCTGGAGAAAAGGATGCTTTTAGGGGGGACTTTATTGCTCTCTACAACTACTTGAAAGAAGGTGGTAGTGAGGTGGGGGTCGGTGTCTTCTCCCAAGTAACAAGTGACACGAAGAGAGGAAATGGCTTCACGTCGTGCCAGGGGAGGTTTGGGTTGGATATTAGGAAAAATGTCTTCACTGAAAGGGTTGTAAAGCACTGGAACAGACTGCCCAGGGAAGTGGTAGGGTCACCATCCCTGGAGGTATTTAAAAGCCGTATAGATGTGGCACTTAGGGACGTGGTTCAATGGTGGACTTGGCAGTAGAGGGTTAAGGATGGGACCAGGTGGTCTCTGACCTCTCCGAACCCCAAGGTCTGTCTGTGTGACTCAGTGACAGGCAGGGCCGGGACAGGGTTGCGGTGCCGGCACCGCCCCGCCCGCCGCGCAGGGGGCGCTGGGAGCTGTAGTCGCGCTGCCGCGGGAGCACCGGCGTCCGCGCCGCCTCCACCGCAGGCGCCGGGCGCAGGGGCCGGGCCGGGCGGGGAGGAGAGGGGGAGTCAGCTCCCCTCGGGGTGGCGGTGCCGGGACTGGTCTCTCTCCACCACCCTCCGCTCACCGGCGGGGCAGGAATGGAGGCTGCTTGGCGCCAGGGCGGCCGGGGCCGCGGTCGCGGCCGCGCCAGGCCCGGGGACGGGCTCGCCGCCCGCGCTGGGGCGGCTGCCCGGCCCCCGGCCCCGAGGGCCCGCGGCAGTGCCCGCACTGCGGCCGCAGGGACCATCGGCGAGGGCGCCAGCGGTGAGTATCGCGTCCTGTCCCCCCTACCCGAGCTGCGGGGTCCCGGGCGAGGGAGCCGGCGGTGGCTTGGAGCCCCTGCAGGTGGCCAGGTCGGGGCTGTGCCCAGGGTCACGGAGAAGGGAGGCTGGCGGGCCCCGGCTCCGCTCCGCGCTGCTCGCCGGTGCTCGCCATGTGCCGTGTCCTGCCTGCAGGCTCCTGCCAGCGGGAGATGCGGGGCCTCGGGCAGTGGCGGGGGGCTCGGGGCTGTGCCCTCCGCAGGGAGCACAGTCGGTGCCCCTGGAGCAGAAGAGTGAAGTGTGAAGTAAAGGATGAAGTATCTCTTTCTTAGCACGGCTGGAGTTGCCCGGTAGAGACACGCATCTTTAGGTGCTCTGGTTAGGGAGCCACGTTGCCCCGGCCTGGGAAAGGTGCGGGTTTTTGGTGCACGGGGCTGCTGTGAGTGCAAGTTAATCCTTGTAAAATACAGCACAAAAGTGCCAAAGTCGGAGCTCTTTTAAGTGGCAGCATAGTTTCTTAAGAAAAGCCGTAAAACTAAACTTGACAACACCCTGGTGAATATATTGGGTGCAATAGTCTAATACGGAAGACTAGGAGGTACTTAAGACCTGTGATCTGCTGAAGACCTTTATATCTCCGGGGAATGTAATCTGAAAGGCACTTCGGTTTATTATGAACTCTGTTGAGTTACATAATTTTGTACCTCTGTGTGAGAACCTTCCTCTATTTCACGTGCAGTAACTTCAAAAAAAGCTTGTATTAAAATACCCCATCGCTTTTAATGCTGCCAGCTGTGAAATGGCATGAACATACTATTGCAATAAAGATTTGTTGAATTTGAGGGACATCAGTGAAAGTCGTAATTTAAGACATACCAAATGCTGGGAGAGTTACCTGTAGGGTATCTGCAAATCATAACAATTGTCAAGAATTGTGCAGTTTCTGTTTTTCTTCCTTATGCTCTGAAAGTTGTGTTTTTGTGGGATGTGTGTGGGGTTTTCTAAGCATCCTTTTCATAAAGCAGCATTATAGATGCATATATTCTGGTATATTTGGTTGAGTTTGTCGGCAGTAATTGATAGATAATAATTCCTGCTGTGAATTTTATGGATTATGCACAGTAAAGAAGTAAATACAATTTATCTGTTCTTGTGTGGTATTGAAAATGTAACAATGTACTCCCCTTAAAAAAATAAAATCAGTAAGTTCTTTAAAAAAAGGCCAGTTGAAAGTATGTAGAACTGAATGTAGTGTTATGATTAACTATCATGGTATTAATAATCATTAATATTTTCTCTTAATAGAATTATCTTCACTGAAGAAATTTGATGAAATTAAGAAGGCTAATCAGGCTGCAGCAAAAAAGCTAATTGAAGATCAATTAAGCTCCTCGTCTGAAGATGATGATGAAGATGCTGAAGTGAAACAAGGAAAGATTTTGGACAAAACGTTTACCATTTACACCAGTCAAACTGGTAATTTTTTTTTCATTTATTGACTTTTATTTTGGTATGAAAGCATAAACAATGCTGTGTCATTGTCTCTGTTTTAGGATTTTTCCATAATTGGAAGGAAAGCACTCTATACTGATGTCTTGCACTAACGAATATTTGTTCCCAGCCATGCATGCTGGCAGTAATTCTTGTCTTTCCATGCAGAAGCAATGGTATAGTTTTAAACTGTATTAAATGTGGTTTTATAATAATATGACTGGCCTTTATTCAGAGAAAAAAAAACCTTTTGCAGCAGTCTCAACATGTACCAAATAGCAGATCGAACATTACTGATTGTTTTAAAAATCTTTATACATTAAAGATGGAGATGCAAGTGAACTGGAACGTACAAGACAGTACATGAATGAAGCTTTTCAGTCAGGGGCTATGACATGTCTCATCTGCATTGCTTCCGTTAAAAGGAACCAAGCTGTAAGTACTTTCAGTAATCTTTTAGAATGAAACAAATATAACTGTCTGAATAACATGTTTTTAATTATAATACTGAGGTAATTCATGGGATTGTTAGCTTTAAAATGGTAAGAGTACTAAATGCAGCACTTGGCATCTTTGGATTTTGGAACACTTAGAGACATAAGTACTTATATATGTAGCTTGTAATAAGAATATGTATTTTTTTACATATGTTTGTTATCATAGTGTAGAATAGTTGTTTTTAAATTTTAGGGAGGAGCAGATGTAAAAAAATAAGTGCTCGAAAGCCAGTGCTTACAGTGGTGTATCCAATAAACTATGGTGTAGCAAACACCAAAGCAAGAAATACTAGGAAGAGATACTATTGTTAGATTTACAGCAGGGGAGCTAAGATAAACTTTGCTGCCCCAAATGCTCATCAGGTGAAAGAAGTGTGCACGTCAGAGAAATTCAACCTGTTTCATACAGGTACATTTTATATAGCAGAGACTTGAGGACAAATATTTTTTCACTTTTATTGTTATGTATGAACTTCCCTTTGACATTGACAGGCTATAGGTTAATGGAAAAATTCTCCATGTTTTCACAGTATAATTTTATAACACTGTCCTAAGTTATTTAAAAAAAAAATACAAGTTAAATTTTCTGCTGCATTCTTCTTATCAAATTGCAATAGTTTGAGTAGAGCCAAAGTCACCTTTGTGGTGCCAGGTGGTGTAATAAGGGACAGTGGCACAAACTGAGGCTTGGAAGGTGCAGATTGGGTACTGGGAAGGTAGTATGACACTTGGAGTAGGTTGCCCAGGATGGTTGTGGAGTCCTCATCCCTCGGGACTTTCCAACTTTGCAAGGCAAAGTTGTTGCTGAACAGAGCTAAGTTGGCAATAGTCCTTCTCGGGGCATCAGTTTGTGCTACATGACCTCCAGCAGTGTGCTTAAATCAACATTTTTCTGATTATCTGAGTATTTTGGCCTCCATAGGCCTTGGCAAAAACTTCCCACGGGAGTCAGGGAAAAAAAGATTTATAGGTATGAATCTGTAACAATAGAACTTCCTGTATTCATCTAACAATAGGTATAATCTATCTCTGAAAACCCATTTTAAAGGGAAAAGTGAAAGCTTGTATTTCTTTAGATACTATGCATGTTCATCAATGGAAACAGAAAGAAACCTAATTTAAAGCAATTGACATTTATGTCTCCTCTTTAGGTCTGGAGCTGCTGTGGATGCTTTTGTATATTTCACCTGGTGTGTATCCAAAAGTGGGCCAAGGACAGCCTTTTCCTTGTGTCGTCTCCTTTGACGGATGATGATTTTGGGAAGAAAGATTATCCCTGGCCATGGTGAGCTTCTTGTGGTACATTTACAAAGTTATTTCTATTGTGAAAACTATGTGAACTGGTATTACTTTAGAAAGGAACAGTACTTGTAAATGATGTGCATACCAAAAAGCATTTTTAGAAGACTGAGTTTTCTATTGATTTTTAAAATTATTTTTAAGTTTTCATTAACATGATTCAGGAATATTTCACAGTGATATTAAAAACTTATTGCATCAAATCTGTTCTAACTTCTGAGAAGGTAACTTATCTATCTTATGTCTCAGCTTCTAATATTTATTCCTGAATGGCTTTGCATATTTGTCCCTTTTAAAGTTGGCAACATGAAATAAATAAGTTTTAAAGAAGTCCTAAAATAGCAAGATGTAGGGATTTATTATTTACTCTTTTAGTCTCTGTATAATTTCAGCATATCAAGCCAGTCTAGCAGCTTTACTTGAGATTGTATAAAAAAGAAGGTAATATCGTGGCTGCATGAATAAATTTCCTAAGTGAGTTTGCTTAGGAAATAGAAGTATCAAGTTTTTGGTTGGCAGCATCTCAAGTTGATAATGCCTGTTCTACTATAAACTAGTGTTGTGTTTTAGCATAATGTTTATAATGAAAAAAATTTAAGGTGAATGGTATTTTATTTTACATTTAGGCACATGCTAAAGCTGTGCAGGACCTACTGAGAAATGCTTTATGGTCTGTAATGTATTGTATCACGGCAAATTGACATTTTATTTGATAAAAATGAGTGCATGGGTCTTTCAAGGTCCCTGTTCTTCTCTGAGGAGGAGCTCCTTGTCTTTTGTCGTTTCCCAGTGTAGCCAGAAATGTGAACTGCTTTGTTTCTTCTTCCTGGTGTTGCCCCCCTCATCCATGGCTTGCACATGAAAGCCTGTAGAGCCTGTGGCACTTAAAAGTTCCAGACCTCTAATGCCTATCTACCTTTAGCAATAATGTATTTTTAATTTCTTTCAACATCAAGGGTAACAAATAAAGGTGTGCATCTTCAATCTATTTTTTTTTAGATAAAATTCTAATTATTATGCATAGTTTTAGTAGCATCGCTAAACTTTGTTTTACATGGCTTACATAGATTGCTGTTACTAAATGCCTGGTTTTTAATCCCTTTTTTTAAATTAGTTTTGTTTAAGTAGGTTAACTCTTTGTTGCATACATTGTTGTGGTATTGCCTATCATACATATTCTTCTGATTCCTGCTGTGTTGAATTTTTGTCTGTATATAATCTTAGAGAAAAGAGATTGCTGTGACGGGACAATTCCTTAGACGTTCTAATGAATGCAGTGTAAAATCTGACATATAGAAAGATCTTCAGTGTATATTATAAATTTAATGATATTATTATTGGTTATAGTAGTTGTAAAAATGTTACTGGTAACATTGTAACAATCTTGGGAAGCCAAAATGATAAGAATTGCTTTTTCTTTTTAAAATTTTTTATAAAAAAATTACCTTTCTTTTCACTCCTTTTTCCCTTGTTGTAGCCCAAAATGTAGGTTTGAATACAAACGCTCTGAAACTCCCAGTAGGTATTACTGTTACTGTGGAAAAGTGGAAAATCCAACAGTGGACCCATGGCTGGTACCTCACTCCTGTGGTCAGATATGTGAGAGGGAATTCAAACCTTCCTGTGGTCATAAATGTTTGCTGCTTTGTCATCCAGGTAAATCCTTTGCCTCTCTTGGTTGCGTGACCTGTATTTAGGTAGCTGTTAAAGTTTTACTTAAAATCTGTTAAGTATGTTTTAAATTCTCAAGAATAAAAGAGATGTAGTCAAGGCTGCATTTGCTGAATGGCCATTAGCAAGCTATTCTTTTTCCTGTAATTAGGACCCTGTCCACCTTGCCCAAAGATGGTCACAACAACCTGTCACTGTAAGAAGGCTAAACCAGTGCCCCGGAGGTGCAGTGCCAAGGAGTGGTCGTGTCGCCTGCCGTGTGGACGAACACTGCTGTGTGGACAACATACTTGTGAGAATTCCTGTCATGCAGGTACACCTGTTCTCTTAAACTTCAGAGGAGTAGCTGTTTTGATTGTTAAGATACATCATCCTTTTGCAATTCCTATTCTTAATGTCACTTTGCAATTACATACAGGAGATTGTCAGCCTTGTCCACGTGTCAGTAAACAACGATGTATCTGTGGAAGACAGACAGCAGAAAGACTTTGTGCAAGTCCTCAGTGGCAGTGTGATCAGGTATGCTGAAGCTATTCTTTAACAGATTTCTCATCATTATAAAATTTGATTACTTGGTGTAATTAAGGCTTGGAAAAACTCAATTTGGTAAGAAAATAATTTTATTTTTTAAGTTTTGAAATTGCAATTGAACATATAGGCAGCAGTGTTTGAGAACAGATTTAGTTGGTTGCCCAGTTAATTTCTTGTATTGCTAAAATGTCACTGTTCTGGGTTGTTCTAGGGTTAGTGTAATAGAGAATTTGACTTTGTGTATTCTGCTTTCTTGTACTTGAGGTTGAAATTTCAGCTGTTGCCTCCAAAAATAAGCATGAAACCACAGCTTAGCAGACAAGACTTTCATGGTTATTTACTTCTAGTGACTAACAGAATGAAAACTTAGTGATTCATTCCTTGAAGTATATTTGCAACTCATGCTTGAGATCAAGGCTATGGATTGATCGACTGTAAAAAATAAAAATAATTTAAAAAAATTAAGTGGCAGGTGGAAGGCTGCACCAGGAGGTACTTGGTCGTTCTGATCCCAGTAAGGAAGGCACTTAGCATCTGTGAAGTATCGGTTAAAATATGGGTTATTTCAGCTAACACTAAGGGAGTATAATATAAAATATAGTGTGTCCCTTTAGACGTTTGGAGCCCCAAGCTGTGCATCATCAAATGAAATGTGAATCTGCAGCATGCAGTGCAGACCCCATCTGTAAAACGGGGTTTCCCATTTTGGTCATTGAAACTATTATAAGATTTTGTTACAAGAAAGCATCTCTGATCATAATTTCTACTGTCAAACAGAAAGGATGTTTGGGTGAGAACTTCTTGCTACACTTCTAGATAAAGGCACCGTAATCACTGGTACCAAGTGGGAGCTGCCTCCAATCTCCTCTGCTGCAGTATGTTTATCCTACGGCCAAGGTGGATGTGCAGTATAATGCAGGCCTGAAGGCTAAGCTGTATGTGCAGCACAGCACAGACCTGGACTACTCAGGTTATCTGAACCACTAACTCCTCAGTATACAGGGGTCTTCCAGACTAGGATCACTGCAGGGATGATCAGTTATATATGGTGAACTCATCAAATATAAAATTTGTTAGCAAAATTTAGAGAAAGTTAAATTCCATCCAGACGCGTCTCCTACTTTTTCCCTTTTGGTTGCTTTGTCTTTGTGTGTAGTTCCATTACGCTGCATTCACTTGTTTTTTCTGAGTTTCTCAGGTGTGTAGGAAACGTTTGCCATGTGGTAATCACACATGTGAACAAGTTTGTCATGCCGGTCCCTGTGGAGACTGTCCTCGTTCTGGGAGAAGGTCCTGTCCATGTGGAAAAACAAGTAAGCTACATTTTATTTTTTTTTTAAGTGATAAATTAAAAAAAAAAGTCATCCAGTCTTTGACAGTGAGTAGTCTAGGTTAATTCTGCAGGTCCACGAAAGTTCTTACAGTCAACTGTGACACTATATTAACTTTTTTTGCGTCGCTTTCAAAGCTTTACTTAGTACCAGGGGTTTAATTTGCAATGTGAATAACTGAGTAACTCTGGAGAAGCTTTTTAAAAAATGAGAGAGAATTGGCATTTGAACTCGTTACACTTTGCATTTTTTTCCTAAATATTTTGACTTTTTTTTCCAAAATGTTTGCTTGTACTTCTGTCTTTTTATACAGAGTTTACATTGCCTTGCACAGAGGATGTGCCCACCTGTGGTGATAGTTGTGACAAAGTTCTGGAATGTGGCATCCATAAATGTTCACAGCGCTGTCATCGGGGTCCCTGTGAAATATGCAGGCAGGTTAGTCTTGCTGTAGCAAGTTCACATTTTGTTAGGGTTTTTAAACTATATGCCTGAAACGGTGCGAATCTCCTAAAGAAGTGAAGTTGTATCTATCACAAAATCTATGAGTTTATGTTCATTAAAAGCAGCACATTCTTTTTCTATTCGCCTGTCGCTCCAATACATTTCTGAATAAGTAGTTGAGCATTATGTATCTGAACTGAGGCATAGATGAGTGTTTTATTGTTTGGGCCTATTTTTGTTTGGTTTTCATTTTTTTAATTAATTATGTCCTAAAAGACAATTTTTCCCCAAATTTTCTAGCTTCCTTGTGGCTTTGTCATATTATGATATTCCTTCATTAGTGAAATGAAAGGTGCTGTAGCATAACATTATTTTCTTACAAACAAGAAAATAAAGTTTCGGTCTGGTCCAAACATCCATGGAGCATCTGTGGTCTGGTCTATAAACTCTGTCTGGTCTCATTTGTCTCTTCCTGAGCCAGCTTTGGCAACAGAGTCTATGGTAAAAGTAGTTAGCACATGACAGCCGGGATGAAGGTCAGATAGACCTGCTCACTTACATCTTACCTGTATTCATGATGGATGAATCTAGTTTACTGTGCAGGAGGGGTTATTTTTTGGATGAATTTGTTTTGTGTTTACACTTGACATCTTGCACTACACACTTGCTTGGTTCCTTTGAAGTGACTTCCCTCTGAGTGAGAGGCTACAGTGAGGTGTTTGCAATACCAGCTCAATGTCCCCAGGTAGTTACTTCACAGATAGGTAATCTGCTCAGAGCACGTCATATGCTTCCTGTTGTGATAGAGCAGTGTAATGTTACTTTCCCTTGTACTTTTCTTTACAGGTAGTAGTAGATCGTGGTGTTTTCTTTTTTTTTTTTTTTTGGTGTTAAAAATACTCTGCTTTTTTTACTTGTCTTGCTGCCCAGGAAGTTGAAAAGCAGTGTCGCTGTGGAAAGCACACTAAACGCATGCCATGTCATAAGCCATATCTGTGTGAAACAAAGTGTACTAAAATTCGAGATTGCCAAAAGCACCAGTGTCGGAGAAAGGTGAGTGCCCACAGATGATCTTTCTCAAATGTATTGTTTAGATAACTTTTTTCAAAATTTAGACATAATATTTTATACTATATAAAAATCTCATTGATTTATTGCTCCACCTCATGTTACTGTGTAGAAAGAGGTGTTTTCTTCAATGCCATTCAAATTAGTTTTCAGTGTACTAGAATTCTCTGAGCAGCAAGTCATCAAGAAAAACTAAGTGGCCTTAAAAACTGGGAGGGGATTTTGACAACTCTCCAGGTCTAGAAGGCAGTTTTGCTTTCAGATTTTCTAGTAGTTACTCATGCTTTATGCATTCTGTAGTAGTTAAACCCATTTATTTCCTAACTTTGTAAGCACAGCTGGAGATCTGTCATAGCTTTGTAAGGAACATACTCTTATTTTTCATAGCCCAGCATTCCATCACACCTAATATGCACCACTGCAATCAGCAGTAGTCTGACAATTGGGAATTGGAGTTTTGTTTCCCTTCTCATTTGAAATCAAAAGAATGATTGATACTTAAAATTATCTTATCAATTTATTCATTAACGAAGGCCTGAAAGTTGTGTACTGTTTGTGAATTAATACATTATGAAAGTTGGACTTCTTACCACAAACAGGCATGAAAAAATACAGTTTTATTCTCATGTGTTTTTTAATATTATTCTTACAGTGAATTTACTCTATGTGAAAAGATTACAAAACAAGTAAATGCAGCCTTGACATCTTTAATTTATGATAAAAAATCCATGTTTCTCTTCCTAATTGTCATCCTTCTGTATACCGTTTGGAAGGTGGGTACCTTTCAAGTTAATAATAAAAATGGGGTTCCCTCCTGCCCTGGCATCCACCAATGTGGTGGTGTGATAGTAGAAAACTGATCCTAAAGTTATCTGAGCTTTACTATAAAGATAAAAGGTGTTTAAAAAAATTATTAGCAACATCTTTGTGCTAGGGACAATATAGCATTAAAGTGGAAGAAATTGCAGAGTAATGGGGCAAATTGTTGAATATTTTATGTGTAATCTTCTGAAATTATTTTAGATTAAAATATTACAAGAATTTGAACTTTTAAATGTTTTTTGAAGCTCTCTGCCTTTTTAGTATGTTGAAATGATGCTTTCAAATGTGTGTTTTCTTGCTATTTTATAACTTGAAATTTTTTAAAACCACTGTACGGGTAGCCTCCTTTCTGGAGGAAACTTGTCTAAAGGACATTGACATTTTTTTAATAAGTGCTGCAAAAATGAGATGGCAGAACTGGAAAAATATATACCAGAAATTTCTAAGTTTTCGGTTATATAGACCTTTTTGTGTTTTTTTTTTTGTTTGTTTGTTTTGTTGTTGTTGTTGTTGTTTTTATTTTTTTTTAATAGTGCTGTTCTGGAAATTGTCCACCTTGTGATCAAGTCTGTGGGCGGACTCTAGGCTGCAGAAATCACAAATGTCCTTCAGGTTGCCACAGAGGTAAGAACCCCTGTAGCGATGGAATATTGTTTATTTTTGCCCAATTTTATGCTTGTATGACTCTGTGTGGTCCTTTATGAATTCTCTCGCTTGTTGCATGTGGGCTTTTTGTGGGGGCAGTGTGTTTGAAAGTGCTGGTTAGAACTTAACAACCTGTATAGTGGCAACTTGAGTTTTTACCTGGTGTTTTTGCTTAACATTGTTCCTCTTTCCAGCTGTGTAATTCAAAAGCCATGGCTTGCCTTTTTTTCACCAATAATTTTGTTCAAAATTATTCTTTTCACTGAATATGCATAACAAATACATACAGAAATGACTGTTGCTGGTTGAGTCTGGATGATTTTTAAAAATCCTAGAATACAGCATGTGGTACAAGTGGGGTTAAAATTAAAAAAAAAATATGATGGAATTTGAACGTATATTGATATCTTGCTGTTGAAAGAAAATAAGTACTTGTTACTTAACTGTATGAAGGATAGCAAAAAAGTTTACTTCTGCATGCCATGACCTTGGTTAAAAAGATGCTGGAAATGGCCAGAATTACCTGGCAGCTTTTATCCTGGCCAATTGCTTTGACATTTCCTTGGTAGGGGATTAAATTGGAATGACTGAAAAATTATCTGCCGTCTCAGCAATTTTCCCCGCAGAAGCTGCTGCCCTGCTGAAGCAGCATCTGAGTAGCCTATATAATTTCCCTTAGTATTCTGAACTATAAATTGCAACAACTCAAGAAATAATTCACAGCTTGTTCAACCACTCTTCCTTCTGAGGGAGAGACTCTTTAGAGGAGAGGACAGGTAAATGTGGTAGTTGTCCCAGTTAACTTGCTATTAAATCTGTTACCACAAACTAATGGTTTGTTTTTTAGTCTGTGAACTGTTCCCCTTTTCTTCTTACCTTTCCTTTTTTCTCCCCTCTGCCCCTGTACCTCTCCAAAATCCTAGAAACACATAATTTTTTGTGTACTGTCAGAACAAAACTGGTAACACCGTGTTTCTGCATTAGTTTGATTGATAACTAAATCATAGAATAAAATTCTCATTGAAAAACTAAGGAGTCAGTGTTGCATTATAGGATAAACTTTTATGTTGAATGATGGTTACGTTGATGCTGCTTGCATTTTACAGCCTGGCTAAAAGTGACAAAGATTTCTAATAACTAACATGAAAACAATAAAGCAATATCTGTAAGAAAATAAAAGTGATCTTTGAGACTGTAAATGTCAAATATATACACTTTGAAGTGTAATTTATCAAAAGAGTATAATTGTCTATTTGCTAACTAAATTTGCATATAATGAAGCTAGTAACTGATATCAGATGATAAACTTATTTTCTAAAACAAAAACTTCTCTGTGCTTTAACAAAATACAGTCTAGTACAGACTGTAATATCTTGATGAATGTTTGTAAACATTCCTAATCAAGGCAATTATTTTTATTTTAAAATATTTATATTCATGTTTCTCCTTATGCACCAGTATTTTAATAGCTACTGGAAGTTATGATTAATTATTTTATCTTTAGAATGTAATACCGGGTCAGGTTAATTTTGCAATGAGCTGCCAGATCTCAGGGACCATTGATTTTAAAGCAAATATATGCCTCCTAGAAAATAACTTCCCAGAGGTTGATAGTAAGCAGCTGGCCTTTTGCAGGGGTCCCTGAAAAAAGGTAATAATCTATTATGTGTGTGGTTTGATTTTTTTTTTTAAATTCTTTTTATCTTATGTTTTTCATGCTTGCTGAAATTTAGAATTTGTTGCCAGGGAATAGAAATATTAGCCACTCTGGACAGCATAGCTTTAGACCTTCAGTTTATTTTGTAAAAATAGCTGGACAAATTGGAGAAGTGGGCCCATGGGAATCTAATGCAGTTTAACAATGCCAAGTGCAAGGCGCTGCACCTGGGTCATGGCAAACCCTGGTATCAACACAGGCTTGGGGGATGAACAGCCTGAGAGCATCCCTGCTGAGAAGGACTTGGGGTTGCTGGTGGATGAGAGACTGGATGTGAGCCAGCGATGTCCACTTGCAGCCAGAAAGCCAACTGTATCCTGGGCTGCATCCAAAGCAGCGTGGGCAGCAGGTCGAGGGAGGTGATTTTTCCCCTCTACTCTGCTTTTGTGAGACACCACTGGAATGTTGCATCCAGCTCTGGAGTCCCCAGTACAGGAAGGACATGGACCTGTTGAGTTGAGTCTAGAGGAGGGCCACCGAGATGATCAGAGGGATAGAACACCTCTTCTATGAGAAGAGGCTGAGAGAATTGGGATTGTTCAGCCTGGAGAAGAGAAGGCTTTGGGAGAACCTAATTGCGGCCTTCAATACCTGAAAGGAGCCTACAAGAAAGATGGAGAGGGACTTTCTACAAGGGCATGAAGTTGCAGGACAAGGGGGAATGGCTTCAAATTGAAAGAGAGTAGGTTAAGATTAGGTACCAGGAAAAAAATCTTTACTGTGAAGGTAGTGAGGCACTGGAACAGGTTGCCCAGAGAACCTGGAGATGTCTGATCCCTGTAAGTGTTTAAGACCAGGTTGGATGGGGCTTTGAGCTAGCTAGTGTAGTGTAAGGTGTCCCTGCCCGTGGCAGGGGCGTTCAGAACTGGATGGAACTAGAACTCAAATCATTCTGTGATTCTATGATTTCATGTGTGCTGATAATATATTATAATTTAATTTACTTTGCAATATAAAGACTGTAGTACTTCCATCCTTTGCTCTTCAGCAGCCTGTTGTTATTGAGACATCTGCTTCTTGAAGTGCTGCTTCTCAGATCCTGCTAACAAGTCAGAATTGCTTAAAACATTTGGCTGTCAATACTTCTTTCAAAGCATTGCTTCCTTTAAAATTTCAGAATCCAATATGGTTAATAAGCCAAGACCTACGTCTAAATTTACCTTTTTTCGAAGATTCATATTCTTACTATTAATTACTCAATAATAAAACTTGGCAATTGGCTCTTGAAAAAATGGTATGGGAGAGCTATAAATTAAAACATCGGTCTTTTACAAATATGTTTTTAAAAATATATCAGATTAGTAACATAAGTAACTTTATAGAGGTGAAGGATCTTTTCAAAGCAACATTCATTATACATCCAAAATCTGCAAAACTTTACCAGTTTTTCAGTGTGTCTTACCTTTTTGAATTTAGATGAAAGATGGTATGTCTTCATATGTATGTAAGACTGAAATACTAATAGAAAAAGAAGTGTTGTGTGAGCCAAATAACTGGGCTTCTTTTCAAAATGTCAGAAAGTCTCATATTGTTAATGTATTTGTTTTTAGGTAGTTGTAATCCATGTCCAGAGTCTGTAGATGTGAAATGCAATTGTGGAAAAACTGTCATTAAAGTGCCCTGTGGCAGGGAGCGTACCATCAAACCTCCCAAATGCAAGCAGCTGTGCAGGTCGGTATAGAAAGTATGTGTGTTTCTTGTTCTTGTTTCTTGTTCTAATTCTGTAGTCCCACTCATTTCTTCCAAGTCATCTCTGGTATGTTTTGAAGGACCTCCATGAGGCAATCTATCTAGAAAAATTGACTAGCAAGAGGAAAAAGAATATTTTCTGCTGCGGTCTAGCAAGATTACTTAGCGCAGAGTAGAATTAGGATTGAAACAGATGTTTGAATATGTAAACCCAACTTTGATTTTAGTTTTATTTAGAACTCCTGTTTTAATGTTATTGTAATATTAACCACTGCTGAAGTTGAGAAGAAGAAAAAACCCAAACCAACTGGTTCATTTCAGTTCTTTGTGTATTGAGCATAATTGCCCAGTGGCTGTAACTTCTTATTTCTTGCTGTCATATTGATTCCTCTTGGATTTTATTTCAGTCGACCACCGACCTGCCACCACTCTACCCAGGAGAAACACTATTGTCACTTTGGGCGGTGTCCTCCGTGTCGTCAACCCTGCCAGAAAACGTTAACATGTGGTCATTTGTGCCCTGTTTCCTGCCACGATGAAGCTCTTGTGAGGCAAACTGGCTCAGTAAGTAAATAGTGAAAAATGGTGTATTACTGTTGTGAAGAATGAGCAACAGTTCAACCTTAATCTTATGTTGGAGGCTTTTGAAGATCAGAGTAAATAAAAATCAGTCAACATACTGCTCAATGCAAAACTAAGTGGTGCTTGCTCCTTTGTTGCAATGTAAGTGATTTTGTAATATATAATTGAATTTGCAGTTTTCAACAATTATAATTACTCAAGAAATTATAAGATTTTTGTTAGAGTTGTATTACAAATGTTAATTCCAGATGTACGCTATTGCTTTTAACATAAGAGCAAAAAATAAATTTTAACTCTGATATTTACTTAACCATCAAAATTTGCACAAGTCAGAAGTGAAAAACTGTTTAGCATTTTTTAGCATGCTACATGCATGCACTGCATGATGGTAATTGAACTAGCTTACTAATTGAAATATTTTTATATTTTTACCTCTATTAAATAGTTAGAATTGGTTGACGCTTTTGTTTGGCTTTGTGCTTAATTTTTAGCAGTAAGGACCACATTTTCTTATTCCTAACCAGGCTAAGGATGACACAGTAATTTTTTTATGTGTAGGGGGTGTTGAGATTTCCATTAGTAAAAAGTTACTTACTGGGAAGTGAATTTGTTAGAACTGGGAACTCTTTAGATGATGTGTTTATTTATGGTCAAGCAGATAGTTCCATTTATGTTTTGTATTCACCTAGCGTCTTTTGCTCTCAGCATCAGTCTGCAGGTCCTTGGGAACAGCCATCTGAGCCAGCTTTCATTCAAACTGCATTACCGTGTCCTCCCTGTGAGGTTCCTATACCAGTGTACGTATTAAAAAAGGAAAAAAAAGTTTTTACATGGAAAAAGATTTTCTTTTTATACTGTTGTAGAGGTGGACATGAAAATAACCATATTTTTGTCTCCAGATGCAAAAAGCCTATGTGAACACCATTCTCATAAAGCTGGAAGCACTGTTGGTTCTTTAAGACATTTCTCTAATGTGTGCTCACTGTGTGAAAGGACTGATAGTAAGGATTAGTTTTTTTAATGTGTGCTGTGTGCAATGCTACTTTAAAAGAAAATGCAAAGTTTGATAGTCATCAGTGACATGACTTTTTCTGTGTAGTTTCTGTCTTGGTTCATGGGATCATAATATCCTGCATAATGAGTTGCTGTTTTGTTTCTCAGTTTTTCAGTTATGGTATGCTATTGAATGATAGGTGCATACTTTTCATCCCATCGGCTTGTTTCCTTTCTGGTTTTGACTTGTCCAGAAGGTTCTGTTCCTTGAGTTGAGCTGAATCAACTCTTTCTATGATGGTGCTGAGGATATAGGGGAACACATGATGATGACACTTTTTCACCATTCTTTTTCAATTTGATGGAGCCTCTGTTTACATTACGGAGAATTCAGTATTTATCTGAAAAATGAAATGCTGGGGATTTTGGTTTGGTTTTATGTTGTGGTCTCTTACTGTTTTAAACCCTGCATACTTCACAGGCATTACTGCCTTTTTGGTTTTTAAAGATCCCTCTTTAATGAGGGAATATTATGTCCTCATTTTGTAAAGTGAGAACTAGGTGGAGGAAGATGATAAAAAGATCCATTTAACTTGTCAATGTAGATATGTTTAGAACTTAATATAGGATTGTGCTATAATAGGTTTTACTTCTGTTCAAAACTGTGACCATACAGTGCTTGTGATACTTGAGTTCGAAGTTCAAAGCCAGATTCCCAAAAGGTGGAAAAGGTCAGATTATTCTGACCAGTCTGGCTTCAGTGTTTGTGTAGAAGCCTGTAGCAACTGTTTCGTGTAGGTATTCAGTAGAAGTCATAGTGTAACATCATGCATTTTGTAAGACATGTCTCCTAGTTCCTCTGAATTTCAACATCAAAATAGCCTCCTTTAGTCTGAAGACTTCTCCCCAGAGGAGGTAAGTCTGCTAAGTGAGAAGGAAACTGTAATGGAAAAGTTGTAGCATTGTTACATTTCACAGTGCTTGGAGCAAATTAAGGTTCTGTTAGCATTAGATCATACTAATTCTGGAATATCCTAACTCTCTTGATCGATCACTGCAATTGTAAAGTTGTTCTTTTTTTTTTCTTTTTTTCTTTTTTTTTTTTAAATGAAAGTGATATGAGAGACGTTTCCTGAATTAAGAAAATAGTAATAAACAAAAACATGGTTATAAAGTAATGTGTTGCTACAAAGCAAATTATCTGACAACTTCTTAGATCATTAGCAGGGCTTCTGAAATCATTGCTGGAATAGTGACATTTGAACAAATGTGATGATGGACATAGTTTAAATAATACTGTTTTGTATGAATGGATGTTAGTGGAGATTCCATTCTTCACTGCTGAAGCTTTGCAGTGCTTTCTGGTTTTTTTTCTAGTACTTTGGTATCTTTGAACAGGAGCAGGTAGAGATTTGTTATGTGTTTGGTATTTATTTCTGTAACTGGTTAAAAAGGAAGTTTCTGGAAAACTATTTGCTCTGTTAATTTTGAAGGACCATTGAGGCTGAAAGTTATCTTGGGTTGGGGTCATCTAGTCCAGCCTCCTGCTGAAAGCAGATCAACACTGAATTCAGAGCAATTTGCTCTAGCTTTATCCAGCTGGACCTTAGAAAACCCCAAGAAAATTGATTCTGCAGTCTTTCAGGACAGTCTCTTTCAGTGCTCGATTATACTTTTACTGATTTTGGTTTTATTTTTTCCTCCGCTGTGTATCCAGTCAGAACCTTACTTGTTTAAGAGTATGATTGTCTCTTGCCTCCCTGCTATGAACCTCAGTAAGGAGCCTGGCTTCATCTTCTTGGTAACTTCCCCTTAATGCTAAAAGATTACTATTTTATCCCCAGCCGGTAGCCTGCAGCATTGCTGGGATTTAGTCAGTCACAGATGCAGGATTTTGTCTGTCTCTGCATTTCATGAATTTCTTCTCAGCCTATTCCTCCAATCTGTCTAGATCCTTCCAAATGGCACCTCTGCCCTCAAATGTGTTGACTGTAGTGTCCTTTAATGTTACCTGCAAAATTAGTGCATTTTGTCTCTTCCAAGTTACTGAGGAAAAAAATAATTAAACAAAATAGGTCCCAGGCTGAAGAATTCTGTCTGCGACTGCTGTCCAAGTAGGATCCAAAAACTAGCTACTACCATTTGAGCCCAGTGATCTTGCTAGTTTTTCGTGTGTCTTCTAGTTCATCTGACACCATTACAGCTCAACTTGAATGCAAGTTTGCCGTGGGGAATTCCTCACTCACAGATTTAGTAGTTACTTGGCAGAAGGCAATCAAGCTGGCTGAGCAGTTTCCCCTTGCAGTGGAACAGAAGTGTGCTGCAATGGAATGCAGAGATCCTAGAAGCCCAATTAGCTGGATATAGGAAGATTATTGTGGATATAAGGTAGTTGAGCTGTATCGAATGAAGAACAGGCTCCTGTGCTGCATCTGCTGTTTCTTATACTAGGTGAAAGACTGATTGCTCTTGCTAGTATCCTGCTGTCCTAAAGACCATCTGTAGCTATTGTTAGTTGTTTTGTGTCAGAGAAGTTATCAGGGATTTTTTTTAAAATACTCTTCTGGAAATTTTTAGGAACTGATTTACAGGTATTTTAGCTTGAATATTCATGATTATTTCATTACTCTCCCTTATAAGATATCAATAGAAAAATCAAGGAGATGATAGATGTGAAATGACAGGTAAAAAGAAAAAGATAGCTTTCAAAATAACTTGAGCAAAGGATTGATTTTGATGTTTAAATGAGTCACAAATTATTTAGTACCTTCACAGTTCAGATCAGAGTGCATGTTTTCTTACCTAGGAACAGTAGAGCTTTCTAAAAGGGAGAAAACTGTAAACCTAGGAGTAGACTAGATAGTTCTTTGAAATAACTGATACTGAAGCGATCTATTAGTAGAGAGAGACAAAGAAGAAGATATTTGGAAGAAAAACAGGTTATTTTCTAAAATAAGTCATTGATTTCATAAACAGCTACAATTAATTTGCACATGAAACAGATTTTGGGATTGCCATCATAAAACACAGCAATCAAAACAACTGTTGGAAAGGAGGAGGCATTGAGCTGCATAGACAGATGATTTTCTATTAGTTTGCACATTATAAATAGATTGCATTGATTTTTGTGTGAAAAGCACTGTCACTGTTTTAAATCCCCTAAAGAAGTACATGTTTTCTAAATCTGTGATTTTTCTCTTTAACAGGGAGTGTCTTGGACAGCATGAGGTGAGTCATGGAAACTGCCTTATAAAGTGAAATATGGCAGATATTATGTCAGTCTGAAAAAAAAGCACAAAAGATAAATAATAGATTTTTTAATACATATTTTTAAACCAATTAAGTACCTTATCACAAGGGCTTACATATCAGAAGGTATTTTAGTTCCTTTTTGAAGAATATGTAACTAATTGACTTAATAGAATTTGTGAACAGAAATTTAGACTCATGATTTATGTAGCTATTTGTGTATTCTTGCAGTTGTTAACAATGTGTTGGAATGATTTTGGGTGGTCTTTTTTATTAGATGCTTCTGGGTTTTTTCTGCCTCATTCTATGGTTATTAATCTCTCCCTATTACACACTTTCCTTAGTGCTCCTATAAACTGCTGTGTATATTTTAAAAGGACAAAGAACATAATATCATACAGGAAGATTTTCATGTGACTTGGATCTAAGCACACATGGATGAAATCAGACAGTATAGTAGAAACTTCTTTAGTGTTACTTACTAGGTTGTCTTTTGATGAAAACTAGCCTTCTCTAGTTTTAGGTGAAGTCATTGTCTATTTTGGCTTACATGAGAAGAAAATCTAATTGATGCTTAAATAACTATCATCATTATTCACAGTAATTTCTAAAAGTTATGAAATTTAAGGTCAACTCATTTTTCTTGATTTTAAAAGATGATTGCTAAACTAAT
This sequence comes from Neopelma chrysocephalum, assembly GCF_003984885.1. Taxonomy (NCBI): domain Eukaryota; kingdom Metazoa; phylum Chordata; class Aves; order Passeriformes; family Pipridae; genus Neopelma; species Neopelma chrysocephalum. The sequence goes on along the minus strand of NW_020897700.1, from coordinate 1,592,054 downwards.
TTTAAAAAAAAGCTATTGCTATTATGGCTTTGTCTACTAGTCATCATCATCATCTAATATGTCTGGCATAAATTCACTATCAAAGTCCAACTAACAATATTATAAAAAAACCTAGAATCATTTTAAGCAAGTAACAAATTCTAGAAAACAGTAAAAACAAAAATGTTTTTTTTTCTTTGACCTTCTTTAATAATCTCTTGATATGTATTAAAATGATGGATCAATTATGTTGTGGCAACATCTTCAAATGTTGTTACCAAAGTTCCTGTCTCCGCAGTCTGTTTGTGCAGCATATGTGTTAACCCATCTGGGCTGTGAATGCAGCTTCCATAGAGCTACTTTGCAGCTTGTCGGTTCCTAAAGAAAAATTTGCAGTGAAAATGAATGAAAAGAACAACAGTGCCTATTTGTTTGTTGCTGAAACAGAGTGGGTCTTGTTTTTTTCTGCAGTAAAACTTATGGCTTAATTATCCAATATTTTATTGAGTGAGGGATATGGTTTTTGATAGGACATATGGAATCTCACCCTGACTTTCATGAATTTATGTATAAACAGAATATAAGCTGTGGTCAATAGACTCAATATATAACTTGCTCTAGATAATGTTGCTGATTTTGATACTTTATAGTTGTACGTGGTTGTGAAGTTTAAGTCCCTCCACATCACAGAGGGTTAAACAGTATCATTACTCTTATTAGAGAAAATGGTACCAATTACTACATACTTATTACTACGTATTTCAGAATAATTTAAAAAAAATCTCTATTGCATACTAGTCTTAGCAGAATCAGTCAATGGCTTTGGGTCATGTTTTCTTTATGGATTAGTAGAGAAAATAAATAAAAATCCCAGGGAGTCTCTACTTGACTTTAGATATTGATGCTGCATGACACTCTATACTCTCAGCCAGCAGACGGCGGTTCTGCCTTCCTGCTGAAGTGCAGCAGTTTCTGAAACTGAGTGAAATTTCCTAATCTTTGAGATTTTTGTGGAAGTCAGGGAAGAGAATGACTTGTTAATGTGTGTGAAGGGGGTGTTTGCAGTGTATTTTATGCACATTATATGTTTTTATGTTGTTCTGAGTCTCTGGAAAGAAAAAAATTAACATGTAATGTCTGTTCAGTGTTTTACAGCCACATTAACAAGTAATCCCACCTCAAATTAATTTACTTTTGTTAACAAGAGCTTCCCTTCTATAATAGTTTCCAGCTCCTGATGGGATTTTCACTGGGAAATGTGAACTTTTCACAAGTGACAGAAGTAGCAATTTTCTCAAGCAAAATTTTGCTATGAGTAGGTGCTCATTGCCGTGCTGTCTTACTCCTTACATTGGTGTTGCTATACCTCCTGTAATGGAGGAGATAGAAAGAAACTAGGAATGAAGGAAATTACAAAATCTTCTTGTATTTTAACAGAATGCCTGCAGACAATTAGTAGAATAGAGAATAAAAGCAAACACCTTAGGACTTTTATAATAAACAAATCTTAGTTTCAAAAGTATTTTTAAGGGATTGATTTAGTTTGTGCTCTTACATGTCCTGGCATTTAGAACAAGCAATTTATCACTTGAAACAACAGACTTAAAACTAATTTTCAGATGATATAATTGTATAAAATCTCTGTTTAGTTGAAGTATGATTCTGCATGATGTTTAAGCTAAAATAAGATTTTTTTTTAGCTGAGGCCCACAGCCTTCTTTCAAATAGTTTTACTCTGTAAGTTTTGGTTGTTTTTACATATATTTTTTTAAAAATAGATAACTCTTCATTCTTCTATATGTAGGTTCTTAAAAGAAGCTCTGAATTTTGTTTCAGATTGTATGTCAGAAAAATAACCTATCATCAACAGTTGATGCCACCTGGAAAGGAAATCTTGACATTTTACCTTTTTTTAAAACTGTTATAAACATTGACATTTCATAGCAGTGGTACACATATGCTCTTTTAAAGACTTTTAAAAATCAAATTATTCTAAATCTCTTTGTGGGAAAGATTAATTAAAGCTGATACAAGGTAAATGCGGACAAAGAAGGAAATCTTAACTGGATATGATATGAATTTATCTGCTGTGTATAATTTTCTTGTAGTGGCTTCATTAAATGTTCTAGAGGAAGGAAGATGCTCTGATTTTGTTTCCTTGATGAGTATTTTGAATATTGCAATTGATGTATCTATTAATTGCTTTTATACATTTGGGAGATTTCCTGGAAAGCTTCTGAATGTTGTCATGTCCTTTATTCCTTTCCTTCCTTTTTTTTTTCCTGTGGAATACCTGTAGTGTGAAAATAATGCCTTCTTATTTTCCTTTTTTTCCTATTCAGCTTTCATTAAATACTTCTGGTTCTCATCTGCATTCTTTATTCTTCAGCTCATCAGCCTCCTGGAGTTTGCGTCTTCTTTGATATTTGTCTTTGTAGCAAGAGTAGCAACCTTCATTCAGCCATTTCAGAAATGCATTCCAAACGTAGAAAGTAAAACTTTCCTCTGCTTTGTCCTTTGGATTTATTAGTAAGATCTACAACAAAATGACTTGTTAAGAAATGAAAAAAAAAAAAAAGTCAGTCTAATTTAATTGAAATTCTTCAATTTTTGGCTACGCTGTCAGTTGATTCCAGAAGACTGTCGTATCTTTTATTGGCCTCAAGCTAAAGCTATGCTGGATGCAGCCGGAGGGCTGGGATGCTCCCTGCAGTCAGCAATCTGAAAGCTGCCATTGTTGTCTGGCTGGCTTGTGTGCTTCACTGTCCCTGGCTATGGTCAACAGTGCCTCTCAACCATGTACTTGAGGGATGCTACTGGAAGGGATGCTCCACTTCTGCCTAAGAGCTTCACTTTAACTGGAGTTTGTGGTTGTGTCCTTCTCTGATGGAAGACTCAACTCCTGGTAGAAAGAAGTCTCATGAGCATTATGGAACGGTGCAGCCACAGAGCTTGTCTGCTGTTACTGCTCTGATCTGCTATCGCTGACTGAGCCGCAGCAGAACCAGTAGTCATTAAAAACTGAGTGGCAATGGGGGAGCAAGGAAAGGTAGGGAAGTGGGAAATGGCAGATCATAATGTTTAGTACATCTTTCTTTCAACATCCTTTGACTACTTAATGTTGCTACTCAAAGGCAGTTGTGGCTCTGAGGAGGGACATGGAGGAGAATGAGAAGGGGTAGGATATTAGGAACGTGAAAAGCTGTGGTAATTGATGTGTGCTTGCTGGGTATAGCACAATTTTCTGCTTCAGACCATCATTTTATTATGCCTATTGCTGTCCTTTCCTCCCTTGGTCACCAGAAACATAAGCCATCGGAGACAGAGTAGTGGGATGTTTGAAGGGGGCAGTATGAACCAGGTATTCAGACTATTTGCTGTGGTTGTATTAGTGCTTTAGCCAGCATTAGGTTCAGCCATGACGTAGGGATGTGAGAGTGGTTGGATGCGATAGCCTCAAGGTTTTCTCCTATGTATTCCATGCTTGATCAGCCTGCCATGCAGACTCTTGTTCAGTCTTGAAGGGTCAGGATGAGGAGTTCAGAAGTCTTCCGAATGAATTGGAGTTTGCAGTAACTTGATGTGGAGTAGTATTTTTTGGTTCAAGCCCGGAAAACATTTATCTAGGCAAGTGGATTCAAATCCCACTTTGTGTATTTTTGCTTTAGGATTGAGGGAAACCAACATGGACAGTGCTGAAGGGAGGCTGTCTCTCGCTCTGCCCTCTGGGGCCGTCCTCTCTTCTCTCATTTCAGTGCCTGTTTGTATGGTCAATCCATTAGCATAAGACAAGAAATTTTTTCTATTGATTCCTTTTCTTCCATTTTGGTTATTTGAATTGTCTTGCGGTAAAGACAGATGTGTGGTAGGACTTGTTCCAAGTAAGTGGTAGGAGTGTGCAATGAGTATTGTAGAGTTGGAAGAGAGAAAAGGAAAGGGTACACTGCAAAGCTCTTCCGTCAACTTAAGCTGCAACACAAAATCACACCCCTGGTCTAGTCAAAGTGAGTTATGTCACATTAGCCTCTTGTGTAATAACATCACAAACAGTTTTTCTCTTCAAAGTGATCATGAAATTAAGAAAAAAAATGAATTTTTTTGACAGCATCACAGAAACTAATTTTTTTCCATGTGAATATTACATAATGGTTGAAAAAATGGGAACAGCGCGTTTCCTCTAATCTTCTGACATGAAGGAACTTGTACTATTCAAATTTAGAAAAGTAACCTAGTTAACCTACTTAGGAGTTTACACTCCATTTCGGTATTGATGAAGGTAAAAGGCTTCTAAGTAGATGCTTTGAATAGTACTACAGAGCTCTGTTAACTGGAGTGTTACCCTCAAATTAGAAAGTACAAATGTATCGTAACACATTAAAATCGTAGTCCTGTCATGTGCCATTTCTTCTTCTTACTACTCCTGGTAGTTACATTTGATGTAGTCAGTATTTGGTTTATAGAATTTCTGGCTTGCAGGTTGTTTTCTGTTTGTCAGACTGTTTTAGGTGTATGATGACCATAATACACCTGGGAAAGCAAACTGTAACTGTCTTCTGCAATAACGGTAAAACAGTTTAGGAACCTTTAATGGAAGGTATGAGTTTAATTCATAAAGATGAGATTAATCACACTAAAAGATTTGAGAAAGTAATAATCTGTTTAAAAAAACCCAAACAAACTATGCTGCAAAAGTTAGCTTGTTTAATGAAGTATGCTTTTTTACATGGTATAATCAGTGTAAAACAAATATGTTATGTTATCTGGACAGGAACTTAAATAATACTTCAAAAAAAGAAGATCAAATAGAATTAGACTGGTGTTTTTTCTTTTAATAAAGATGCTTGAGAACCAGAATTTCTCAGTAATGATTTTGTGCCTCTGTGTGTCTGTGTAGGTATGTATCACACACAGTATCAGTGCAATGTGTGTATATATACCCTGTCTGCATATCTATATTTATTTATTTTTAACTTTTAGGTTAGTCCCTTACCCTGTCACTCTGCAAATCCCTACTCATGTAAAAGATACTGTGGGAGGCTTCTTGATTGCCAGAATCACACCTGTATGAAAGAATGTCATCATGTTACTAAATTGAACAGTAGTGCAGATGCAAAGAAGGTAGGTTAATTTCCTTTTTGCTTTTTTTTTTAATGTATTTTATATGTTGTCTTCAGTTTTAACTGGAAAATAAAGAATTTGCAGCTGGGAGGCACAAGATCCCACTGGCATCCAAATCCCACTGGGAGACTTGCTTGTGTGATGTTTCCATTGACACTAATCTGTACTTCCTTAGACTACAAAATGGAGACTTTTATATTTTGTAAATTCTATACAGTTTATGTTTTATGTTGACATACATTACTTTGATTACATCAAAACCTTATATGACACTTGACAAGTCTCTTCTAAAGTTATCTTTTGTAACTGTCAAGATCAGGTGAACTACTTATAATCCCTATATACAAATGCACTGGCAATCTATTGGGGCAAGTACTTCCTTACTGAGGAGACTGGAAGCAGGTTGAGGAGGCTGGCAGATCTTTAGGACAGAGCATTGGAGTGCGGAGTTGCTGAAGACTTTTTAAAGCACTGGCATGATATAGTCATGTTTATTCAGTGTCTACTAGAAACTGCCATTTATGCAATTAAGAAGCTGTGGGTGTTAGTTGCTGAAGGTAATATGAAACAAAAAAGAAGTAAATGTAAAGCTGAAAATCGTTCAAGTTTTCCATAGTAAAAACCACATAGTTTGTGGCTTGAGAGAGTCATGATTTGAAGGACAACAGCTTTTCAAGTTTTTTTGAAGCATTACTTCAGAAAAAGTTGCCACATGGGTTCTCTGGGCATTTAGAAAACTGAGAAGCATTCAGCTGAGTATAAAGCTGTTACATTTAACTTAAATAGGATGATATCCCTGTGGATTCCAATCCTGGAAGTGGTGGTGTTTTCATCTAATAATTGTATATATTGTAGCTACCATATTACTCTATTAATGATTGTGAAACTTTTGTCTGAGGAGTATGGGTTTTGGTGCAACTGGTGGAACAGTAATCTGTAGCAATAGAGCAACATGAGTAAATACTGAGTGCAGGTAAGCATCTCCAATTATGACTGTAAGAGGCTGTCTGCCTACTGCTTCAGTTGACCCAATTAAAATGTGAATGAGTCAGGACTGTTTCTAGCTCCGTCTTGAATGAGGCAATACGTTCTCAGAAAATGGAAGCCTGTGTACCTGTGAAGTAGGGGTAAATCTCATTTCTCAATTTTCTTCAATTTTTTATGAACTCAAGTTGGTTTTGACCTTTAGAGCTTTTGTTCTGTCATTTTGGTAGACTAAATTGCAGGTGTAGTCAGGGTTGATTAAATTTCTTGCTTATATGTCTGAGCAGTGATTTTTCTGTCTGGAATTTAGGTTTGTTCCGCATGTTGTGTTAGAAAATGTTACAGAAAGGCCAGCTGTTTGCTTTTACCTACTGTTAAATGTTGTATCACAGTTTTCTAAATGTTTTTAGTTGCTGTTGTTTTTCTTAAATTTGAATTTTTGCAAGTTAAGTTTTGTAAACAGTTATTGTACAATGGTTCCTTTTTAAACTTCAGCAAAAGTTGTTCAACTATAGAAGCAGAAGAAGAGGGAACTGGGGGAAAACAATTAAAAACTTAAATACCTATGCTCTTATTTTGAACAGCATAAAGTGAAACATTGACATGAATAGTCCTTTTGGGGAAGTATTATGTAGCTTCATTCTTGGAGAAATTTGCTTTACTTTGGCTGACTTCTTTGAAACTGAACATTTATCAGTTGATTGATTGCAGACTGGGGTTCTGAATGAGTTGTTAAGAATATGAATAGAAATGAAGCTAAATTTACTGTGCTGATTTTCATTATTTTGTGCCGTTGTTGATCACATCACTTGGAATGAGGATGACACCATAGCTCTTGTAGACTTTATGTAGTCTGTGGAACGGAAGCAACGCCTTAGGCAGCTCCCAGCGTAAACCTAAATTAATACTTTCTGGAAGATTATACAGAATATCATACACGTATGGAAATGGAATGGCTTAAAGTTTGCTTCTTAAAATCAAGCAAACCAACCTCTCCACCCCTGTATTACAGAGCGGAATGTCATGACTAAAGCATTACAGTAACATGATGGGTGGGAAAAGTTAGTTCAGAATAGGAAATTACTTCTTTTTCTAATAGTTTTCCATAGAGAATTAACAGGCTTAATGGTAATTTTCCAAAGCACTAATATTAAGGAGATTCTTTTATGCCCAGGAAAGAAAATAGAACTCTGTCTCCTTGCCTGACAAACACTGGCCTTTCTACTTTGCTTTTCAAAAATGTATTTTACACCCCAACTCTTTCCTCTATATAAGAGCTTGTTAATGACATCTCACAAACAAACGTTTGGCACTTTCTTTAGTACTTTGTTTTCATTTTGTTAGGCGGGTCCAGAATGTTCACAGTGTGAAGAGGAGTGTACCAAGCCCCGGCCATCTGGCTGTCCTCACCGATGTGTTTTGCCTTGTCATCCTGGGGATTGCCCATCATGTCTCCAGATGCTTAAAATAAAGTGTCACTGTAAACTATCAGTACTGTATGTTGAATGCTTGTAAGTGTCAGAACACAACCCAGCTTTTCATTTGAATGCTACTAACTGGAAACCATTTGAAATGTCTGGGGATGGGAGCTACTGTTACAGCAAGTTATAAAATTTCTCTTGAAGATTGTAATTAGTAATATAATGGTTTTTCTATTTAAATGTTGCCAGTTTTATTGGTATTAACTAAAATTACTATAAATGCATAGAGTCTTATGAGCAGAAATTAATTTTATAATGTTTTTATAATACAGATAATATTTTGAATTATGAAAATATTATAGTAATTTACGTAATGTTTGTTCTATGTGTGCTTCTTTTAGAGTATGTGAAGAAGAATTTTATAACGAATTAGAATTAATGTAGTTAGTGTAAAAGGTCTTTGCAATTAGTTGCAAATTGTATGTCCTTTAAATACAGGAATTGTCCTGCAATTTCTAGCTGTTCTAATGGGAAAACTCCTTAATAATAATTTGTACACTTTTAAAATCATTTATGTGTGTGTGCATAGAGGGTAAGCTAGACTTTATGAAATATAAGATGGGACTTGTGGATTTAAGCACTGTCTTTTGTGTATTGCTCTGAGAATATTCGTCATATGCAAGTATGTTCTCCTTTGTTCATTTTATTTAGAGTACCTCAAGTCCTCTAAATTTATATGGGTTTGTCTGTAAAATAGGGTAGTTTATATTAGTCACACAGGATGTGGACAAATGAGTTCACTTTTCTTTGCAGTGAGATATACTTAAAACATACCCCTATTTGTATTGACTTTTGTTGGTTTTAAATTGGATATTAAGACATACATCTTTCCTTTTACAGAAAACTAACCTGTGCTGATTTAAAAGAAAAGGGGCGTCTTATTTCCTGCAAAAATCAGTGCCCAAAAGAGGTAACCCATATTAACAAAGAGATACTTGATTTGATCAATATGTCGAATTTTGTGGATATAGGCCAAGCAAACTAGAGAAGCTTAGTCTAAATGAATATGCTAAATGATAGATGCAAAGGTGGTTAGTGAACTCTACTTGCAAGACATGTGGAGGCTGTTTAATTAGGAAAAATACTGAGAATTGTACTTGCTATTGTTCTCATCTAAGTGCAGGTCTAGCAACCCCTGTCTGTGCAACAATTTGGGGGGAAAGGGTTTTTATACTTAATAAGTGAGATGAGCTAATAATGCCCTGGTGTGTTAGTGAAATAGATGTTAAGTACTGTGAAAGAGAATACAAGCCAGTTAATCTCTCTGCTGTATCTGGGTATGTCTAAATGGCTGTGAAGAAGAGACGAATAATATCCTCATTGTATGATGTTTAGACTATGCACCAATGGAAATAGGCATCAGTAAGGAAGATTCCTGTTGAATACTGCTTTTGAGTAGTAAAGCTTGTGGAGCAGTGCAGGAACTGGTTGGAGAGGCTTCCAAATTTTCATCAGTAACAGCTTAGACATGTTTCAGGATTTGTCTTAAAGCAGTGTTAAACACAACTGGACATGAGAGGTGGGTCAAATGACTTGTCCCTTCCAGTGCTGCTGTTATGTGCTGCTCACGTGCTTTCAGAAATCCGTGCATTGCTTCTTATTTTATGTTTGTTTTTTAGTTGTAATTAGTTGTGGTGGGAGTAACAGCCCTTTCTTTATTCCATGTCCCACTGTAGGGTTATAAAATGTATGAAGGGGAAAAACAGGAATAGTCAGGAATATTTTGGAAAGTGCTTCCACTGCTAAACTCTCCAGAATTTCTGGGAAATTCTTCTTCTCTGCAAAAAAATGCTTGTACTAAAGAGAATATTTTATCCCTTAATCACTTATTGTTTTGTTGATGTGATTTGGCCTTTTAATGTGTAGCTGAGTCCCTTTGTCTCATAATTCAATGGCACTCATAAATGCTTTGATTTGACCCATTCTCGTTCCCTGATTCCACTTAGTTCCCATATGCTGGATTATTTAGGATGTCCTCTAGTCTGAGATCTGTCTTCTTACCAACATAATAAATGTAGGTTCAAAACTTTGGTTTCATTATCTTCCAGCATCAAAAATTTGACATTTGAATTCTTGCCTTTATTAGAAAAGTTTTTTTGCTTTTGAGTAAATGCATAAATTCACAGGATTCTTACTGCTTTCCCAGCAGTGTCTGTTTCTCCACTTTTCAGACAAGGTTGCGTTAACCCCAACAGGAAGACTGTGCTCTTGTGCTCTGTGCCTACTTGTATTTTCTGCTTTTTGCCCTTGTAGATGCCTGTCTTTTTTTCTGTAAATGAATGTGCCTGTCAAATTTTCTCATCTGGATGTCTGAAAGCCCTCTTCCTGGCAAGGGAACACTGAGATATTATTTCATTGTCCATTTACCTCTTAATTTTGTCCTTTCACATCCCTTTCTGTTACTTTGGTTTTATTTGCTCCAAGACTTCTCTTTATTTTCAAGAGTGCTTATAATCTCTTATCATGAACTCTGTGTTCTGTACTTCAGCTTCTCTACAAAGATTTTTTTCTCCCATATCTCATCTTTGATAAACGTAACTATTGTGATTTTTCTGAACATATTCCCCAGACTCATTCTGGGATTTAAAATCCACCTAGTAGCATTCCAGGATTCTAGCTTCCAGTTCAGAATTGCCTTGTTCCACAGATGATGTCCTTTTTACTTAATTTAGTGGGATGTGAAAGAAAGCTTAGGAGAACAGAATCTGTGTTATTTTTATAAAGCTTTAACTTAACAGTGAGGTTCTTATTTCTGTAATTATCTTGGAAAATAAGGTTTCCTGCACTTTCTGCTATGCAGAGAATCATTTTAGGGTAATGGATGATGTAAAAATGCATGCTTTTCCCTTCCTGTGATTCTAACTCTAGCTCTTACTGTCTTTGAAACATAGAAGTAAATAATACCTTCCTGCTTCAGGTAGTTCATATCTTTGTGTTATAGTTCATCCTACTTTCTTCAGGTCCTACTTGAGTAACTTGATGTGTACAGTATGAGGGTTTTACCATTTTTTTAATCTAAAATATCTGTTCCCATTTCTCTGAATATTGAAAAGTGCTAGGGATGTTTGTTTCTGTTTTATAAGTGTACAATATTTGTCTGCAACTTTGAGAAAATTAGCTAGCTGTCTCATAATATAAATTATACTGGTAATTCTCTTTCAAAGGAATAATTGATAAACACAATTTGAAGGAGCAGCCTTAACAGACATCACCCTGCCACTGCCACCACCACCCCTCCTGGGCAAATCTAGGTCAACCCCATTTTGCTGCTTGTAAGTTTTTGTCTCATGAGACAAGAACATACAAATACCTTGGCCAGTTTAGAGCATTTGAATTTTACAGATCTAATATGTCTGCCCAAAACTAAAATGGAAGTGTTTTATGTACAGTTCTGGCAACCTCAAGTAAATTTCAAATTAGTGCTATATGAGAATTTCCTTATTTGATGTCAGAAGCTGACCTTGGGTCATCAGCAGAGCTCATTGAACTTGATGTTTCCTAAAAATTAGTGTACACTGTCACTCAAAGCTTACCATAGTGCAACTTAGGTTCAGTAGAATACAGTATTTTACTGAAGTCATAGTTTTGAGATGTTTTTGGTTAATGGAAACTGCAGTAGACAGTATGCTACCATATTTGATTTACAGGTACCATGATACATTTGGGGATAAAGAAAAGCAATTATATTGTCTGGTGCCTTGAAAAAAATGCTACAAGAACTTGAAAATCTTGAAAGTTTTCATACTTTTGTTTTGGCTATGGCAATATAAAACTATAAAAGTGACTTGTAGCATTATATAATACAGCCCGCATTTTCTTTCTGCTTTAGGGAGAAGCAGTGTCTTTGATATTACCACAGCTGTTAGATGAGATCCTTTAATTAAAAAGTTAATTCTCTTGTTTGGTAACAATAACAAAATATCCTGTTGAAGGAAATTTAATTTTTTTTTAATCGGGGTGATTAAATTCTTATGATCATGCTTGCAGGTGTTTTGTGACAATTCTTACATAGAAATTTTAAGTCTGTCAGTTTTCATTGCTTACGTATTCCTGTCAGTGTTTGTGAATCTGTGTTTAACACTTTATTCTGTGTAGTTAGTATTTCTTAACAAAATAGCCATACTTTGTACTTTTACTGTGCACTTTGCTACTGTCTAGACATGAAATATGGGACCCCATTGTGATAAATTTATTTTAACATCATAGTGCAGTAGAGACAATGTAATTTCTTCCCCTGTACTTGGCACTATTGAGGCTGCACCTTGAATCCTGTGTTCAGTTTTGGGCCCCTTACTACAAGAAAGAGATTGAGGTGCTGGAGCGTGTCCAGAGATGGGCAATGAAGCTGGTGAAGGGTCTGGAACACAAGTTATATGAGGAGCGGCTGAGGGAGCTGGAGAAAACGAGGCTCGGGGGGACCTCATCACTGTCTACAATTACCTGAAAGGAGGTTGTAGCAGAGGGGGTCCAGTTTCTTCTCACAAGTAGTAAGTGACAGGACAAGAGGGAAACAGCCTCAAGTTGTGCTGGGGGAGGTTTCGATTGGATACTTGGGAAAATATCTTCACTGAATGGGTGGTCAGGCACTGGAGTAGGCTGCCCAGGGAAATGGTGGAGTCACCATCCCTGGAAGTGTATCCAAAAAATGTGTGGATGTGGCACCTGGGGACATCATTTAGTGGTGAACTTGGTAGTGTCAGGTAAAAGGTTGGACTCAGTGATCTTAAAGGCCTTTTCCACCCTTAATGATTCTATGATTCTCTAAATTTTAGGAGTATGCATATCTTTTAGGTTTTTTTAATAAATTAATGAGGCATTCTGGACATAAAATTTAATGTTGTAAACCCACCTTGCAGATGTATGTGGGTTGCAAAAATTTAATTTGATCTTTGTTTGGAAGTTGTAAAATTGTCTTTTGTACTTACCTTTTGGGATTGCTGCTCAAAAGTGCTGTTTTCTTTACTAGCAGGTTATTTTCTTTATTATCAGATGTGTATTAATAGGTTGTATTTATTACCTTCTGTCAGAGATCAGTTAATCCATAAATATTGATGGGTTTTACCATCATCAGATATAATGTTAAGATTTAAATGCATTGGCTATGGGGAAAATACTTGTAGGATATTTTTTGGGTTTCTTTTCAGAGCTTTTATTTTCAGTGGATTAAATCCCTTCTTTTAAAGGCCTTGCCATAGCAAACATAAAGCCTATTCCTTTTTTGCCTGTAGTCCACAAGCTATTGACAAGACATCTTGTACAGTAGAAAAGGATCTAAAGGGGTACACACTTTCTTGTTTTAGCACCAAGTAGTTCAGCATGGAATTTAAAAACAAGCAAAAAAAATTCCTTTCCCATTACATTTTTTATCCAGCAGAAGCAGCAGAATGATTGCTTTTGTTTTCTGAGATCGTGGGTAAATGTTATTTTGCTACGCATTTTACTGCTTCTCTTGATATTTTTTTAATGTTGGTTTTGCATTGGAGGGAGTAAAAAAAAGTTTCCCGGCCAGCTTCATTCTTGTCCTGCATCCCTGTGGATGTGAACTGTGTAGCTCTATGAAGGGAACTAAATGTGTACCTTTGTGTTTTGGTATTGGATTAAACATCTGCCTATGCAGATTTTGCTCTAATGGTGCAGGAATACCTGGAGGTCGAGGTGAGGGCTACTGTCTTGGACTTGCAGCTCTGACATCAGTTATAAGACTGTTTGTTTGGGCTTTGCCACTATTAATGAAAACGTGCCTAATGAGAACAGAAGAGTAATCTGGAAGTAATAGTTCTAGCCATGGCTTGTTCTGACCAGCTTAAGATGACTTGCAGGTGAGACTAGATTGACTTATTGTGTATGATTCTCTTAGATAGAGAGCCCGGAGAAGGGCCCTCCTAATGCACAGAGGTCATGCAGTAGTAAATTGGTTTTGCAGAGATTGTGGTCACTAGTGAGCAGGCTCCATGTTCTGGCTGGTAGTCTGACTTTGGTGGCATACAAGGCTTAAAGACAAGTTTCTTCCCTCATCTTTCCAAAATGAGGCAAAATAATTTATTTCAGGCAAAAATATTTGCTGATGATCAGTTGTACCTGAAAGAAAGCTAAATTCCTTCTTTGATAAAGTTACTAATTTATATATTTTTCCCTCCAGATAAAGCAAATAGATTAGATCTGCTCTGTGAGGTTTCAGCAGAGTAAGTGAGTCAATGCTACTCAGTAAATATCTAGTTCAGATATAGGAGAGGCTTCATACAAGGATGAAGGTGGGCTAAAGAAAACAACTGTCTGTATTAGATTATGTTTTTGAATCCCCCCCCCCCCCGAAAACCCCAAAACAACAAAACTAAAGCAAAAGTTAGAGCAAGAGATATTAACAATAAGGAAGGTTTCCCATGGACTGAACTGACAGTTGACCTTTCATTGTTTTCAGTAATGACCTTGGCACCAAATAAACATTGGAATTTTTTGATGAAAATCTGTACAGGGTTGTCAGTATGTGAGAATTGAGGAAGTGCATCTGCAGAACACATGTATTTGGGGCATGATACAGAAAAAAAAATGAGTTAGACCATGCATGTGAAGCTAATAGTAAGTTCCCAGGAAACAGCAGAAATTCTTACTGTCACAGCATGAGTAGCTGGAGACAAATGCAAATGAGAGGCCAAGATATATTGGGGAAGATACTCTAATAAAAATGAGGTGCAATTAGGACATTGTACAAAGTCCTTCCTGCTGAGATGTCATTTGGAATATTACATGCAGTTCTGGCTATGTAGTCAAGAAACATTGATTTAAGCTGGTTGAAATTTGATGAAGGGAATACTGTGGACATAAAGAGTCTTTAATAAAAGGACAGTAGAGAAATACTTCAATATGAGGATAAGAACTAAGGGGCTTAGACTGGCTAGAACAAAACTAAGAAATTTAAAAAACTCTTCCATGTTTTGGTGAGCTCCTGGAGCAGTCTCCGTAGCAAAACAGTAGAATGGGGTCAGAAGGGGAACTGTTTTCATGGTAAGACTTCATCCAGTCCTGGAAGGATCATAGGAGGTGCCTGCCTGTAGGAAGACTTGACTTCAGGACTGAGCATGGTGACTTGGATGTTCCTTCTAAGCCTGTATGAAATGTGCTGAAACAGTGACTGAAAAACCTGAGCCTAAACCACAAATTATCTGACAGTGTAATAATAGTTTGTGACTGTCATGGACATAAAAACATGGATGTCTGTTCCATAATTTTTAGTTGGAAAGTTTCATGTTCTGTTTAGGTAGGTATGTGTTTTATGATGCTAGCTCAGATGTTGAGCCAGTTCCTATGGACTTCTGAGATTCCAGATTTACTAATCAAGGTTAATACACCTGAGTTTCATAATTATGTAATATTCTCATTCTTGTGGATGAAGTGATGTAGATATAAATTTTCAGTTTTTAATGAATGTGAAAAATGTATCTCAAAAATGTATGTTTTACAGCATTTTCCAAGTTCTGTTAATCTCTTGATGACAGTGAGGAGGTGAAATTTCACTTTTAATAAAGAACACTGTCTAATGCTATCTCTGTAAATCAATTGCTTAGATATGTCCTGTGAGGTTCCACCTTCAATTATAAACAGTATTGGGTTATGTAATTGAAAATGAAAAATTGTTATTATGAAGATTTCTTATGGGCATGTGTATGAGTAAGGAATATTTTCAGTAAAGTCCTTAACACAGAAAAAAATTTGCTTATTTTCTTGGTGTGTTTTATCTAATATACTGCTGGGAGCACTGCTACGTTCTTATCAATCAGCATATTTAAATTATTAACTCAATTCTTAATACCGTTATTGCATGATAATATTTTCTTTATAAGTGTTAAAAATTGTACTGGCAGTAAAAAAAGTCCTTATCTCTCAGATGGCAGAAATGGGATAATCTGCCAAATACAGAAATGTAGGATTTTGTGAAATTTTAGACATGATAAGAATATTGATTACCTGTATTTTAATTATGCATAGTTCAGATGATTCTTGCATGCAGAATTTCTTTTGCAGTGTTTTTGCTTCCAATTCTTTCCTTTTTCTTTTATTACTCTGGCTAATCTACAAGTAGCTACTGTACACTGAAGTTCAGTTTTCAGGGGTTTTTTACTTTATCTATTTGTATTCCCCCACAGATAGCTAGGGTAATTGTTGTATACATTACTGTGGAGGTGACTGCTCTTGAAACATGTGAAAGGAGAAATTGTTTTTTAATCAAGCTGTGCCAATAAAAGAAAAATTATTTTTCTGGAACTGAAATACAGTAAATAACAAGCAAACATTTTATTGGTGTGGGAGTTTAATTTGTGTGTTTTGTTCTTTATAGTTGCCCTGTGGTCACCGATGTAAAGAGATTTGTCATTCAGGTAGCTGTCCTCTGAACTGCAGCCAGAAGGTTAAACTCCGATGTCTCTGTAAGAGACTGAAAAAGGTAAATTTTTGAGAAGGATGTACATGTTTTTTACATATTCCTAGTCTTGTATGGATGACTTTTGTGGATGGTGCAGATTAGAATAGGCCCAGTTACTCTAGTAGAGCTGTAACAGTTCACATCAGCTGAAGATCTAGGCTGCTATATCAGAAGATTCACTGGAGAATATAAAATCTTCTTAATTTTAACAAATGATGGCTGCCTAACTTAAAATAGCTTTGTCTTCAAGCACATTTGAATTTTTGTAGCTTCATGGGAAGACCAGTCAGATGATCTGGAGTGATTTGAGGAAAACAAATTATATTTCTCTGGTGTTACGGGGAAAGTTTATGTAAATTGGAACTAGTACAGATGTTGTGAAATGGGAACTGATGTAAGCAGTTTAAGGTTCCCTGTAAACTTAAAAGCAAGTACAGCCATCAGCACCCTTAGTTTCTAACAAAGATAAGAACAAGGTAATGAAACAAGTTTACTTTAACTATATATTATTATGAGGGGAAAGTCTTGAGAAGTCTTGACAAATAATTATATCTTGATGGAAAAAAACCATAATCTGGCTTAAGGAAAAGGCACTTAAATTATTTTTCTGGACTCAGTTAACTTCCAAGTGTTCCAAACAGGTTGCAGTTCCCTAGAGTTCTCAGGCTTCTCCAAGATATGTCTTGTGCATCCTGAAGTCTTGCAGATGGGGTGTTGAGCAGGGGAAAGGATGACATATACAGAACAAGTGCTTAAAATGGACCAGTTTCTGCTTACAGATAACCCCCCTTTTTTTTTTTTAATTTCTTCAATATTAGGAGAAGGGGAGAAAGTGTGAATGAAAATTACTTACTTTTTTTCCCTGCTATGACCAGACCTTGCCCTGTAATCTGAGCCAATTAAGAGAAACGTATATGAAATGACTAAGGCTCTGAATGGGAACTCATTCTGCCAGAGGTCCAGAAAGTTATCTTATTTGTCTCAGGCAAACAAGAGAGACATAAAGAAATGAACATTATAGCTAAAATTTTATCTAGGAAAACGAGTATAAAAGACAAATTATTCTTAACAGGAAATACAGTGCAGCAAGATACAAGAAGGCCAAGTTTCACTGGAATGCGATGCGTTATGCAAGGAAATGAAGCGGAAAGCATCTGAGGTAATGTATCCCTTGTAGCTATAATTTCTTCTCAGTGCTTCAAGAAAAGTAGAAAAAATGAACACAATTATTTTTCAAGGCAATACCAGCAAAAACTACAACATAAGTGGATGTGGTGTTGAATAGCAGCTTATTTTTTCAGACTTGCATTTGTGAACAGTGTTAATTAGCTCCATGAAATACTATTTTAAACAGTATTTTGTTTTTGTTTTTTTTTCTTTTTAATTTGTGGAAACAGATTCTTTCCTCTTTCACTGAGAACAAGTGATGTTCAGTGATAGTAAAACACTTGACGAAAGTAGTTTATTGTGTCTGTTACTTTTTAACATGTCCAGACTGGAAAAAATCTTTTAAAAACTCCAGACATTTACAGAGAGAAATTAGTTTGCACAATTGCAAAACAAACATGAATTTCTGAAAACAAAGTGCATTACCTCTTAATAAAACTTTTCATGTCTAGCACTTAGTGAGTATGCACTTCAGAGGAATTGTGTCTTTTACTGTACATTTTATTAAAGAAATAGTTCTAAAAATGTTTTTCTATACTGTGATTATAATGGTTAAGGTTCCCTCTACCAATATATGTTATACCTATGTATCTTCTACAAATATGACCACACCAGTGTAAAAAGAAGCTTTTCTGTTGCCTTGTTTTCCACATTTGTGGGTCGCTTTTTTTTTTGTAGCTGAAATTTTGCCATTAGATGGCAGTGAAATACCAGGAGGCTAGTTGTGTAGTTTTTTTGCACACCAGACTTTCAGATTTCAGATGTGCATGGCTGAAAAGGTCTTCTACACACTTTTCTAAAGGGACTCTGCCATTGTGCCTAGATTAATGAAATTCTCAATAATGCTTTTATTTAATACAGCATTTAGTAATTTAAACATTTGTCTGAAAACCTGCAAATAGGACTATTCTATTGACCCTGCCCTCAGTGCACACTGAGCTACAGTGTGCTAAAGCATGGGCTATTAATAGATTTTACATCTAACTTTTCTGAGATAGTGATTCAGTGGTCCAAAAAAGGCCTAAAAATGTATACAAGAAGGCAGACACATAAACTTCCCCCATATACTCTTTCTGTTACTACTATTACTTAGTGATCTCTGATGGTGGGGATTTAAGAGAGTGAGATGCTGTCCTCTTGTCTCTTGGTCTTTGTTGGATTTATCTCCTAAGCATGCTTGGTTGTTTTTCAGTTGACATAAACTTTTGGCATCTATAAATGTCCTGTACACTGAAATTTTAGATTTAGCCAAATACTCTGTGGGAGTAGAATACTTCCCTCTGTTGTGAGCCAACCTCCTGGTAATTTCATTTTATGCCTTTGCTTTATGAAAAACAATTACTGATATTTTATCCCTATTTGGCATCTTTACACTATTCAGGATTTGGTGCCCTGTTAGTCACCTGATGAATCCTAGTTATGCATCTCTTTATATGGAAGCCACTCCATCCTGTTATCTTTTGTATATGTTCAGGCTTCACATTCTTTTGTTATTGCTGGACCAAAACTGAATGCAGGAGCTAAGCTTCAAGAGCATGGTGTGTTTATATACTGATGTTTCTTCTGTGCCATTTTTTCTTAATACTTTCTAGCATTTAATTTACTTCCTTGAACACGGCAAAATATTTCTGTAGAATTATCAATTCTAACCCCCATGACTTCTTTTCATATGACTCTTTGATAGTGGAACGTTTTTAATAACATTTGGTTTGTATTACACCAAGAGCTTTAAAGCAGTTTTGTTATGCATTATCCAGTACTTCTTGTATTATTTACAAATATAGAGGTTTAATTTTGCTCTAGTAGTCAGGGAATATTTAGAGTACTTGGAATGAAATATGTGTGTGTAAATTATATACATACATAGGAATTATTTGTATGTGTGAGGTGTACTGAATTGAGGATAAAGTTGCTGAAAACTTAGAATTACTGTTTTTAGGAATTCTGCCAGTTGATAGTAAACAAACTCTTATTTTAAGGTTTTATATTTGTTGGTTCAGCTTGCCAAGTTTAAGTCAGAAGTTCAATTTACAACCTTTTGCACCCATTATATGTTCTGTGTTTTTCAAATGTGAGATGATACAGCTTTCTTCAAGAATATTTTGTCATCTCAGTAAGTTAAGAGCTCACATGATGGAGCATCACATGATTGCATTGTTTTGCTGAGACCCATTCTATAGGAGTAATTATGACTCCATAAGAAAATAGATTTAGTTGCTGTTTACAACACTTGCTTATCACTTTGTATGTCTGGACAGATAAAAGAGGCAGAAGCCAAAGCTGCTATTGAAGAAGAGAAGCGAAGACAACAGGTATCAACCTTTTTTTCTTCTTCACCCACATCCTCCTCACCTTGTTCTTGTTAGTAAAAAACTTAATTTATACGCAACTAAATATGTATAGTTTGTAATGTCATATGCATAGTCATTCCTGTCAGGTGTTACTGTACTTTCTGCGCTGTAAATTATTTACAATGATTAAAAGGCCAGGTTTTCCCAGATAATTTTTGTAATTTTATGCAAAATGTTTATTTTTAAAATACTAAGTACTCTTTATTTTAATCAAACATTTTATACTTCGTAAACACCCACAGAATGCTGAAGAGCCTCTGCAGAGATTTAAATATTGGGTGAAGCTCCTCTTCTCCCTCCCATCATAAAGGAGCAAGGACAGCTAAATGAGTCTATGTCTTTCAAGGTCTCTGAGGTGGGAGGGGGGAAATGTGTATTTATTGTAATTGCTGTTGGTGGTGAGGGTATGTGGTTGGCATTGTAATCCACAAAGCTTCTGTGCCAGCTTCCAGGAGATGCTGATACTAATCATATTTCAGGCAAACACTGTAAGCTCGTTGGTGGTGATGGCTAGGTCAGGTTTGTCATTTGGAGTCTGTAACTGACCTTCCAGCCAGTTCATCCACGTGTGCCTCAGTAAGCATTTGACACCAAATCATATTCCAACTCCAGTGTGTGCTTTCTGACTCCTTTTACTCAGTTGTCACAACATTTATGTATTTAGGTTATATTTGTGTTTTCACCTGCATGTCACTCTGTTTTTAGCACAGGGCACTGGCTTGCTTCCTGCTTGAAAGGGGGCAAGGGAGGCTTACTCACAGATTCAATCTTTTCATGCCATTTTCCCAGTCTCATTAGGATAGACAGTTTCTCTCTGGACCGCAGCTTCTGTTATGCATACTTCGATAATTCTCTGGGCAGTTAATTAAAGCATTATGTCTACCAAGCAATGCTCTAGCAAGGCCTACTTTTGCTTTTCAAAGGGGAGTGTGTCTACTCATCGTACAAGAAAAGTATGGAGTTATGCACCAATTGTCCAGGGGACCGGGCACTGTTTTGTGATCATCTTGCAATGTTTATTGCAACATTCATACCTCAGCTGTCTACAGTGTTGATCACATATTCCTTCATATAACTCATAGACAGTTCATCTAATTCTTCTTCTCTAAGCTGACCCTGGAAATGTTAGTTCTGGCACATAGGTCAGGAAGCATAGCTTGCACACAGATGTCTGAAACATACTGTTAGGTAGAGGAAATCTGTACCTGATGGTTCTGTAAGCTAAGTACTGAAGTGTGCTAATGGACATTTTCACATGTAAAAAATATGCATACAGTTCTAGAGCTAGAAATTCAGACTTGCTGGTGTTTGTCTCGTACTGAGTGTTTCATGCGTTCCAGAAGGCATCCCACCCATTTACTAATGATTTCTGCTGCAAAATCACTATAGTCTCTCTAGTAAAGTCTCAGTAATGAGGCTCCACTGAAACTGTAGCAGATTCACTCCAGCAGCATATTGTGCAACATCATTTTGGCTGGATTCTGCAGCAGTGATTGTTTCTCTCTGCAGTCACACCACCATTGCATTCTACTTGTACATTCACAGGAGTCTCACAGTTTCAGCCCAACAGTACCCTTGCACAATATATGGCAACTGCTCCTGTGTATGTGTTTTGTGATGGATGCAGCATAGAAAACTTCAACTATACATAATCAAGCTTATTAAAAGGTTAATTAAGAGTGGCTGGTTACTACAGCACATTAGGAAACGTTAGGACAACAACAGTAAAAGAAAAAAGGGACAAAACCAATTTAAAAAAAAAGGATAACAGTAATAAATAGACTCTAGAACTGCACACAAGTACTAACCTCAACTGCTGAAGACTTTTTATCTAACATTGGTTCCTTTCCAATTTGATCTCATAATCTGCCATCTGGTGATGCAAATTGGAGGATGTTACTATTGCAGGGTGTTGGGTCACACTAAGAGCGTATTTTTGAGTATACTCCCTTCTGACAAAAGTTTGCACCTTGTACCACCTTTCTGATCTCATTAGCACATTTTTATAGAGACTGTTCATCTGTTAGTCACAGTTTCTTAAAACCTATTTTGAGTAATACTTTAATAAATCTTTTATATACAAACTAGTTAGTGCTCTGGTAAGTGCACATTTGTATTTTGGTATTTGCTATATTTGGTAGCAACTTTTGCTAATGCCATTTACAGATGGAATCATTTGTCTCTTAGTGGAAGAGAGATGGCTTGGTTAGGCTTCTCGTCATGGCCCTAGCAGCCAAACTTCCCTTCTGCTTCTAATTCACAGGCACCCTGTGAGGCCAGGATTTTTGCAATTGCTAGAGGTGGAAAAAAGATCAGTGCTCTTTATGTCCCTCTCTAGTGTAAAAGATGTGGTTTTTAGCTAACTGTTTCAATACTGAAAGTCAGGGTCTCAAACCTGAAGTCTAGGTTATGAAAGATTTTGTTTCCTTTTGTTTTGTAGAAAGAAAACTTTTTAACAGATCCTTAGAAGGTACAAAAGTCACTCATGCCTGTCCCTGTAAATAAAAATATATCCTCACTTTCAGAATATACACTTTATGGCTGCATAGTCATTGTTATTTGCATTCAGGTAGCTGCATTGTCCCATGAGAATGTTACTCCTTTCAATGCAGGAAGAATATAGAGAATAACACATGAAAGAGCAAAATCCAGTGCCTGAGCAACACTAAACTAGACATTATCTGGCATCATATACAGTTTATATACCATATACTGGATATACAGTTTAAATAAATGCATATCATTTTACTTTTAATATGTCTATATACAAAGAAGTTAGGTTCTTACTCTAAATAAAAATCCTAAGCTTGTTTAGCTTGAAAAGTTAAGGTAGTCTGAAGACTGGACACAACCATTACTTTATTTTTCAGAGATCATTGAGGTGACACTTTGGGAATGAAGACAGTTACATAAAATCTGTAGGTAGCTTTTCAAGGATAGTGATGACTTCTCTCTCATCTCATCTTCTCATCAAAGGATGCCTAGGAATCCTTTTTCATTCTGTGTTTTGTTTTTTTATGATGTATTTATTTTTAGCCAGGTTTTTATAAAGTTCACTGAGAAACCAATGCAGTGCCTGTTATATAATTGTTCAAGCCCTGTATTTTAATTCAAATTGCTGCAATTCACAAAGCACTCTGCTTTTAAAACTTACAGATCACAAGTATATAATAACTATAGGAGCCCCAAATTTTATTTAGTGTCTGTGTAACGTGAAATACTGTCACGTTATCTATAAAACCTTAAGAACTCTGCCCTTGCCTCCAGATTTTGGATTTTGAAAAACTGTTTCATTAAAATACTTTGCTTTTCTAAAGGAGAATTAGCTAGTTGAAAGTAATCTTGTTTCAAATAGGCTGTGTGACTTTGTCTGAACTTTCCTGCCATATCATCAGAGAAGAGCCAATAATTTCTGCCTTTATTAGGTACAAAGGAATACACATCAAAATGGGTCTCCTCCTGCTAAGTGGTATCTGGTACAGGAAGGGAAGTAAGAGCTGCTTTGTGAAACTGACAAATATTTGCTGTCAGGGAAGGAAGACCAGATATCAGGCAATCATCTTGAGTTTCAAGGGAAAATTTTATTTACTGGACTACGACTCTACCCATTTCCCAAAACAGTCTTATTCTTGTTTCTTTAAAGCACCTACTGTACTGTCTTAGTCCCTCTTCCTGGCAGCACTGTAGTAGTAGTCTTGTAGATTTATTTCCTCTCATGGCCAAGCTTTGTGTCTGTTCACTGTCCATGTTTCCTCTGCTTCAGCTCAGCCTTGTGTCTTTTGCCCAGCCAGTCCCAGCTTGCTGTGCTCTGCTGCTCCCACCACTTATCCCTTTTACTTCATCTAGCTTCTCTGCTCCCTAGCACCTTGTCCCATGCTTTCTCTAGTAGCTGACAACTTGACTCAAAAATCGTCAGACCTTTTCTGGTTTTAGTCTGTCTCAGATCTCCTTTAGAGCATCTTTTCTGATCTGCCTAGCAATTAGATGGCTTCTCATTGGAGTCTCATGCCAGTCTTCACTCTTTATTCTAGGCTGCCTAGTTCGAGTTTTACTGCAGCTTTGTACCCTAAAATCAGTTTTGTCTGTATTCTCTTGGTGCTCTTTTAAAAGAATGTGGAGGGCAATGAGGAACAGGGATCAGAGGATCCTATTGTTTATTCCAGACGAGACCCTGAAACTACCATTCTGGGTTGGAAGCCTAGCATTCTTCTTATTTTGAAATTGCTCTGCTTCTTTTTTGCCTAAGGGCATATGCTTCCTATTGAAGGACACTACATACCACCTACAGTCATGAGTGACTAAATTTTTAAGTTTTAACACTTAGCAAATTGAATATTTTTGTGCATGTCTAAGATTATAGCTATTATCTAAAATTTAGCTCAGCATGCAAATGAAAAGAAATATGGAGACAAGGGAAATATGACAGATTTTTAGTTATTTATGTTTTTATTTAAATTTAGCAGAGTGCATCCTTATTACTGGAGGAGGTCTTTGAAGATTTCAGCCTGTGCTCTTATTATGTTATTGTAATAGCTTAAATACAAGTGTGTTTTTTAATACGAAAAAATAATGTATTTTTAACATATTTCATGGAAATAACAATCTCATGTTAGCCTAATATATTCAGCCTGAGTTGAAAATCGAATATAAAACTTCAGTTGGCTGCATTTTTGGCAGTGTGTTTTATAGGAAACTAAACAATGGTTTAATGCTTGAAAGGGAAGTGCTTTGTAACTGGGATGTAGTCCTACTGTCTCATCTGTAAGAAATGTATAACTTCCATTGGCTGACAGTTACTTTTATTAAATGTTTTTTTGGAATGTTATTTAAAATCTGCACATTTCCTTATTTTTAATTCTGACACAGATGTCAACTACTTGTGGTGTTCTCTTCATTTAGGCTGAGCTGGAAGCTTTCGAAAACAGATTAAAAGGGCGAAGAAAGAATAAGAGAAGAAAAGACGAAGTAGAAGTTGAACAATCATTGTGGCAAAAATACAAGAACCTCATTATGTTGCCAGTGTTTGGAGTTGCTGTTGTGATGATTGCATGGCTCATGGTCTACAATGGCTGAAAACAACTCAATATTTAATATACCTCAGTTGGACTTTAGGTAGCTATTATTCCTAGAACGTCAATCTGTGTGTAACAGAACTTAATATGCATAGATTATGCGTGTATACTATTTGCCAAGAAAAGTGCAGAGGAGGGAAGAAATGTCACCTTTTGTGTACTACATACACAGCACGATACTGAACTCAGACACTGAAAATAATAGTAGATCTTAATCTACACTGAACTGCTGATAGTTTGTCTGACTGAGATCTGTTAACATCTCTTCTATTAGTAGTGTTACTTTTCCTTGTCTCCATTTCATAATATTAAGAATAGTTTGGTATAAAATGCTTTATTGAATATATGTTTCCTGTAAAATCAGTTTAGTGGTTTATTGAAGATTAGTGTTCTTATGCTGGTCTTTATGTTGTATCACAAAATAATTTCTGTGCTTCATGTCAGTTTTAATTATGACAACTAACAGGGTACTTTGGATCACTTAGTCTTGAATATTCTGGGGCCTCATTGAGAGAAAGGAAATGTGAACTGTCTTTCAATTCAGCTATCTCACAAACAATATAGTGGCCCCCTTACAGACTGCAGACTGTGAGGTTTGCTTTTTCATTGTTTCCCCACCCCCGCTCTTCTTTCCTCAAGATCAAACTAATTGAAAAGTTCATTTAGTGGACAGATACATTGGCTGAACATGAATGTAAAGTAGTTTCAGGGTACAGGGGTGCCTTCTTAACACTATCCCCAAATGCCAGCAGCAGAAAAACAATTCAAAATTGAACTTAAGAGTATCACTTGACTATTGGTATAGATAAATGTCACAGTTGGCAATTTGCACAGGTGTGCAAAAACGTAATTGAATAGTGTCATAATACAGTCAGATGTCATTCTGAAACCATCTGGATGGTGCTTGCTAGTCACATATAAACTATCTAGCTAAACTTTTAAATGTTTAAATATTTTCTTACTGACAGTTTGGAATACCTTGCTTAAGGTTATAAGTGTTGGTTGGTAGAATTAAGAGGTCTTTATGTAGCTTCAGGATTATCAGAGAAGCTACGTGGTTTCAGCTGAGAGACTGCAAGTTAAATTCAGGAGCAGGGGGAAATCAGAAAACTGAATTTTTAAACCTCTGCTGGAAATTTTATGCTGATACTCAAGCATTACAGGTAGCTACAAAGTGATTACAAGCTCCTGAAAAAACCAAGGTACAAAGCCAAAGGGCATTAGTTGCCTTGTAATTCAGGCATATAATTTCATCACAAATCCTGCAAAAGCAATAGGACCATTTGTGTGAATTACTAGAGAAGATTGCAGTTTGCTTGAAAGCTCTTTTGGTTGATTTTGACCCATTTGTAAAGGGACTTGGTATTAATTTGAGCGTATACCCAATTGTAATTCTGATTCAGCAGCAGGAAAATAAAATAGAAAAGCTGCAAAAAGTCAGTAGCTTTTGATTGCATAGATCAACAAAACAGGGAGAAAATCAGTTTCTTCTCAATTTTTCACTGAAGTTTGGTGAATGAGGAGAGAGGTGAGGAAAACTGACAATATTTAGCATGCATTGCTGCTAATTTATAGTGCTTTATGGGGCTTTTTAATTGACTTTTTAGAGATGCATATTAGTTATGTGTCAGACCGTTAGTCTTTAAAGTTGTAGAATTAGTTGAAATTATGCCAAGCAAAGTTGCATCTCCATTGAATTTTCTTATTTTCTAGTATAAGAAATAAACCATTTTTCTTATTGTTACTTTAATATTTTTCTATAATATTAATGCCTGGAAGGTAATTCCAGATATAATAATGTTTTCTTTAAATGCTATTGTGTGACTGCTTATGCCAGTAACTCTTTTCTCACTGAGAGGGAAAGAAGAGAGATTTTTGTTCAGCTGAAGTAAAATGTGATGAGTTGTCCAAAAGTACAAAAAGATACCTTTCTGGCTGAAATAAGCAGATCAACATGAACGAGACCATTGTGGAAATAGGCTTTTATCTTACATGACTATAACTAATATTTTCTATTTACTGCTACCTTTTGCTTTAATCAAGTACAATGGAAAGTTTATCCTTGCCTCTACAACAAAGAGAAGAAATATCTCTCTAGAGAGCTATAAAAATGAACTACATTTGTTCTATGTTTGAAGTAGTTCTTAGTATTCTTTTCTGCATATTTTGTAGTATTTGTGTGAAATGCTGAAGAGGAAAAGGCTTCTCATTGATCATCTTTATTATAATAAGAAAGCACAGCAATCTTTAAAAATTCATTCTGTTCATACAGATGGGTGTGAGTGGGCATATTCCCTTTCTTAAAGGATTAATAACTCTCCTGAACCTTGCATATGCAAGACATACCTATTTTTGAAATTTTATTTAAAATAATTCTGTATATCTTATCCAACCATCTGCATTCTGTTGGTCTGCCTGCTGAACCAGATATTTATTTCTTGGCCTAAAAAAAGTGTGGGGGTTCAAGCAATCTGCAGTTTAATAAATCACTAGTTTTCTACTTGGTTCTTGAAATTATTTTTACAGTTAATTTTTTGCCTTTCTTTGGTTGGAGCTGCATGTTGTCAACAACCTTTGAAGTAAAAGGTACCTATAAAATCACCTGTTATTTAGTATTAATGAAAGATGGTAATTCTAGAAAAGAACTGAACTGAAGGTAGATGGGGGGTTTTTTAGCAATTTATATGTAGCATACTGTTACATAATGTAATGAGGAAATATTTTGGATGTTAACAGTTTACCAAAAAAAAAAGCATAATGATAAGTATACATTAAAACAATTTATATAATTTGACCTGCTGTTGAAGGGAAATTGCAGTGATAGAAGCCTGACAGTGATTTAACATGGAGAATATTTAGCCATGTGTAAAATGAAAAAACCTGGGGCTTTTCCTGATTCCAGATGCATTCTGGTGAGCATTTATCCTTCTGCTGAACCAAGGTGCTTACAAGTTGTTGGTATATTTGGGATTGGAAACTCCTTGGGCAAGTTTGTTCCCTGTAACAATATCAAATCCCTTGTGTGTGTTAATTTAATGTAAAAACCAAGTCAGACAATAAACGTATCAAAAACACTTTAAAAATTGTTTGTTCTCAAGGAACTGGTGTAGTGAAGCAGCAAACCTCCAGGGTAATGAAGACTGACACACTGCAGTGGAAGTTTTAGACATGCTTTTTGTTCCCTTCTCTGGATAGGATAGTTCTTACTGCTTGAATTAACGCTGGAATTATGTAATCGTGTTCCTTCATGTTACTAGTCTGACAAAATTGCGAAAATGGGTTGGGGAAGTTGATTAAGATGAAACAAATGGGAATGGACTGAGTAGCTGATTTTTTTTGCCTCATATGGAGAAATATATCTGGTTATTAGACATTTGTGCTGATCATAACTACTAGAGAAGGAAATGTTACTATGTAGATAGCCCCAAAATTTGTTCATAAAAGCATCTGTGCTTGATTGTGGCTTTAAAGCACTGAGTTTATCATCTCAGTAGTTCAGGCTCCCAAACATATCTGCTCTGTGCCAGCTTTTCTGAGTGATGAGCTTGTGTGTTGTGGGGTTAGAGCACAAGAGATGCTGGGTCAGAAAAATGTTCCTGTGCCAGGCAGTGGAAGCTTGATATCTGTGGCAGTTGTTCTCTGGTGTGTGCTTTAGGGTGGAGCATTCTTGTGTGGACAGTTTGTGTGTGACCCTGTCCTTGGTGTAATTTATTTGGATATCCCTCTTCTGCTTTGATTTCATCCCGTTACCAGTTGTTATCTATGGGCATTCAAGTTAGTCCCTTTTCTTGCTTCATGAATGTAAATTTGTATTCATGTCTGCTCTTATTTAAGTAAATCAGTCAGTTGCTCTAAAGAATTAGGAAATGAAGAACCTGTAGTGGTTTGTATTTACTAGGAAAGGAGGGTAAAAATCAGAGAAAATCAAATGAAGTCAAAATAATAATAAGATAATGAGATATTCTTCTTTTCACTAATGGTTAGACATTAATGAACTCCTTGAACACTGCATTAGAATGTTTATATGCCATGGTACTGGAAAACAAGTTTCTGATATGGATAGTGTATGAATATGAGCTCTGTGATGTATCAAACTGAGTCATAAGGTGAAACGACAGCTGTGTAGAAGTAAGTCGTACTCTGAGGGAACTGTGGTTCAATTCAACCAAGTATTACTTAGGCTAAATAATTGTTGCTCATGCAGTGATTTAAGTGATAAAATTGCCAACAAAACCAGAACTGAGCTTAGGCTTTCTCTGTGTGCTGTACACTGCAGCTGAACCTCGTTGTGAAACTGCAATTTCAATGGCTCTCCTGCTAGAGGAAATTAGTATGAGATTAGGAGTCATGATTGGCTTGAGGTTTGGAATCCACAGTTCTCCAGCTGAAGAAAAGCCATCCTTCAGCCAAGGCCAAGCTGGCTTTGCCAAGCTGAGCTTTGTCCTGCACCTCTTAGATTTAAGTTTTCATTTTCTATTAGAATTTTTGACTACCTACTATTAGGGCTACCTAATCTCTGTATAATACCGTTATGAATAACAAATTATGGTTTGATTACTCTTTTTATCAGCATTATAGCGCAAAATATTTGTTGTTTTACATTAAGCAGTTTGAAGATTTTGCATGAGTGCTCTTCTTGTCTCTCTTTCCATGCTTTTCCTATTTTTTGTGCAATTGTTTTAAAACCAAAACCACTGTTTTCCTCCAGAGGGGACTTTGGTTGGTTAGGTAAAAAAATGCAGGACTGAATTACCATGAGCAGAAGTCTCTTAAGTACATTGGCACTCTAGAAGCACAGAGCGCCTTGTCTCTGTACCCTAAAGTTTGCACTCAAAGTAAGAGGGCCTAAATCATAAGGTATTGAAATACAGACATCTGGAAAAGATGCTGGGGAAAGAAAGGCACAAGAAGTGTTCACCTTATTTATTAGCTTATTTATATATTCTATATAAACATATGGAATATTATATGTATAAATTTAGAAATATAAACAAAGTCTATATATGACAGGTATCACCCTCACTGATAGCCAAGAGTGGTGACACAGCTAGCAGCCATATTCATGGCTAAGTGGTTGTTCACATTTTTTTTTATGTTTTCTAACTCAAATTTTGAACGATAGCAGTTCAGAAGCACTCAGTCATGCACAGTAAAATACTGGCAGCCTTTCTGGTTTACAGATGTCATCTCAGAACCCAGCCGCTGTGCCAATGACATTTTTGTGTCTCTTGGAAGGTCCTGAACTGTTTCTGTTCTGGTAGCACCCACTTCCACTGATTTTGTCCTGTTTTTTGTTTTGCCTTTTGTCCTGTCGACTTAATCATTCTTGAATAGTGCTTGTGAGCTCCCTTATGTGCACAGACCGAGGCTTCAGTCAGACTTGACATCTTTGGATACAGGGAAGAGAGGATAAATATATCAAATGCAAGTCTTAAAAACCGATGTCTCATGGGCGTGGGGCATTTGCTCTGTAATTTGCAGCTTCAGGTGGCACTTGTCTCTTGGCCTGAGAGCTTTGCTTCAACATATTTGCACCAATCAACACCTCGCTCCACCTCCGGATCGCTGGGGCGGGTCACGGCCTGGCTCGGCGCGGGGACAGATGCAATGTCCCCGGGTCGCCGCTGTCCCCCCGCGCAGCGCTTCTTCGGACAGGAGGGACGGGGCACGGCGGGCTTGTCGCCAGGGGGCTAGGACCGGAGCCTCCTGTGGGGAAGGAGCTGGAAAAAACTGTCGTCGGCTCCGGGAGAGCCTTCTCCCGCCGGAGCCCCTTCCTCTCCGCTTCTGCTGTACCGGCGCCCCTTTCAGCTCTCTTTGGAGCTGAGGATGGGCTGGGAAAAGCGAGCCTCTGTGCTAGGGAGGAAAGCGTTGCAGTCCCTGTGCGAGCGAAACTCTCCGTCCCTGGGGTAAAATGTAAACATGACCGTAACGTAAAATGAAGCGCAGCCAGAAGGCAGGCACGTTCTCTAGCGCCCAGGGATGTCCACCCGGGAAGCGCTGATGAATGAACGGACCCACGCTTGCCATTCCCCGTTTTGAACTCTGCACTTCGACACGAGGGGCCGGGAGTACCGGTAGGTCCATGGGCTGTGCTGGCTTCTGATCGCTCCGGCCGCAAGTGCTCATCCAGGCGGCCCGGCGGAGCGCCGGCGAGCCAAGGTGAGGGCTGCGAGGGGCGAGCTCCGGGGGTTCTTGGCCCGCACATCGTCCCGGGCCCAGGCTTGTCTTGCCACCTGAAGCCCTACGCGGCGTGACGAGGCGTCCCTGATCGGTGGCGGCAAAGGGGGGGAACAAAAGCTGTGCCCACTTCATCCGCCCTCCCTGGGGGACGGGTTTAGGGCGAAATTAGCAAGTGGGCTGTCTCTCAGCGCGTACCAAAGGGGTAGAGCCTTGTGTGCAAAAGGGGTGGGGATGTGGCTCTTTCTCTCGGAGGTTTATTATTATTGGGTGGAGGAGGGGGGAGGGAGAGTCGGCCGAGAAGACAAAATGCGGGGACCCCCCCCGCCCGGCAAGTGTGTCTGTGCGGGAGGCGGGAGGAGGCGGCTCCTCGGAGAGCGAGGTAGAGAAGGGTGAGGGGGACAACCAAAGTGCAGAGGGATCAGCACCAGCCAGAGCATGCTTTCCACGCAACAGTTCCCTGTCCTGCCTGCGGAGGAGGAGCGCTACCGGCAGATCCTCTCCGCCAGCCGGGTAAGGCGAGCCTGAGGGCGCTCCCCTCCGTGCGTGGGGCCGCCTGGGGACCACGGGGCCGGGGAATTGTGAGGGCGGCTGCTCCGCCGCTCAGCGACCCCCGAGCTGCGGGCGGGGGCAGCGCGCTCAGGGGACACTCCCTGCCGCCACTGGTCCTGCGGGGAATCCCCGTGCGCGGCGCACACCCTGCGCTGCCACGGCGGGGTTGAGCGGCAGGTTCCTCGGGCAAGAGAAGGGGCGACCCGAGCCCGCCAATCTGTCGTAGCGAGAGCGGACCCGTGGCTCGCAGGGAGGGACGATGCCCTGCCCAGGGTGGCGCGGCCCGAGGGACGGCCGGGGACAGCGACCGCCCGTGCCCAACCTGCCGCGATGGGGCCGTCCCGGAGCGCTCCAGTGCCGAAACTTGCGCGGCTGTGCGGGGCCGCGTTCAGAGGCGCGGGTTGCAGGTGAGCCGCTCGTTGTTAGCGTCTCATGGAGAACCGAGAGGCGCCCTCTCCCCAGTTCTCTCACGAAGTCAGCGGGGATGAACAAGGGGGTTGATGTGCCTTTTAATTGCTCTGCTGCTGGAAGGACTGCGGAGGAGGTGGCCGAACCCGAGGGCAACAGGTCTGGATAGGATTTGCTGGAGCAAAATTTGGACTTAGCCTCTGGCAGGACGGTCATGGCAACTCCATCGGCGACCGCGCTCCCGAAGAGCCCGATGCACCGTGACTCCGGCGCGGTAGTTGCCCCCCTGGCAGGAGCGGGAGCTGAATTTACCCTTGCGTCGGTGCAGCCTGGGGTCGAGTGGAGGAACATCTTCCCCTCCTCTCGCCCTCTGCCACGGCTGTCCGGCGGGATGGTACCGCTGGCCGCAACCACCCACAGGGGGAGGTCATCCCGTGAAGCAGTGAATCCTTGCAGGGAGAATCAGCACACTTGTGTAGTTGGAAGTGTCCGAAGGGGATAGGGCGGGCGTTGGCAGTGTCCCGGCACACTCCTGGAGGAAGGATGAGGGAGCGAAGGAGCTTTCTTTGGCTGCCCTTATGGGAGAGGCGGCTGACGCAGTAATGCGAACCTGCAGGGTCAGTCCTCCCAGCCTGCCCGTCCCTCCGCTACCCGGGGCGCAGGTTCTCCCCGGTGTCCCCGGTGCGGGTGGCGCTGCCAGAGGAGCAGGCACGGCGGGGACCGCAGGTGGAGAACGGGGCCAGGGGCAGCGTTCCCCGTGACAGTGCCGGTGTGAAGCCCCGCGGCGAGCGAGCGGGAGCGTCCGCCAGCAGGGCTGGTGTCATCTCTCTCCGCCGGCAGGGCTGGCATCCCTTTCCGCCGCCGGCCAGGACCGGCGAGGGGGAGCACAGAAGTGCTCAGCCTGATGCGTGACACTTGCGGAGAGGGCGTCGGAGCCTCCTGTGCTGTCACAGCGATCGTGCGCGATCGAAATGGCACTGCAGCTGGTTTCACGAGTTTGTAAATACGGCAGTATACTTTGGTAGTATCGTTACTCCACTTGATTTAAAATGCAGAATCTTTGGACGCATTTCATGGCAGGCGATTAATTAATTAACCTTTATTTTAAATTATTAGAAGTCCGGCTGAGATGGTGAAACTCTTAAGTGAAATCAAATATCTAGAGCTTTTAATGCATTCACGAGGTCTCTTGGGAAGTTTTAGCTTTCAGCAGTAAGAATATGGTAGTGGATTTTTCCATATGCCCACTTAAACACTCCCTGTGTTCCTAAAAGACGGTCCACTCAGCAGGATTAAACTTTTAGTTTGTTTTTATAATGGATGCCCTAGTTGGAGATCTCTGTTATAAGCTTCTCAGGTATTGTGACACAGACAGCTATGAATTAGTGTCACTGAGATAATGCAAGCAATTATAATCCAAGCAACTGTAGTAATACAGGGAATTAGAGAACCATTCTGCCTCTGTGCCTCTGTAAAAGCTGGTGACATCTCCAGAGCACCTTGGACATCAAGGTTCTCTAGGAAGCTGGGGGCTCCTCCAGGTGAACAGAGAAATCCTAAACGATGTTCAAGCCTCCTTTAGATAGCGAATGCTGGTGACTTTTTTTCCCTCCTCTGTTTATGGAGTACCCCAACAGGCAGATGGGTTCCCCCAGATTCTGGCTGTGGGGAAACCTGGCCCTTTCACCCTGCATGTAATCCTCATTTAGCATGCGTTTTCAAGGAAGCCACCAGCACTCATTTTCCGGAGAAGCCTCTTGTGGTGGTGAGCCAGGCACCCAGCTTGCTTGCCCAGATTAGGGTAGTCTGCTTGTGCACTTAGTGTCTCATGGGACCATCAGGACAAAATACTGTTTTTCCTAAGTCTTTTGGAGCTGTAACAAAACTTTCACTTCTTCTCCAGAAGTCTTTGCTGGCACTCGACAGTCTGTAGATAATTTGAGTGTCCGGTGAATCAAAAGTACTGTTTGAAATGTGTCATGATTGGAGGTGTTCTATAAAATGTGCAATGCACACAGGGCAATTTAATGTATCTGTATTATTGGTTGACTATTAGTTATGTATTAGATGATGTCTGCAGATACAAATGAAAGCCAGGACTGTTCGTAGTGCCAATAATTATTTAAAAATGCAGGCTTACTTGAATGCAGGGGTTGCTTTTGTGTTGCCTTTTTTTTTTTTCTGCTAAGCTTATATACATATTTAGGTCTTAGCACTCAGCTCCCTTGAGGAACATTACTGTTACTGTCCTGCCATTATACTAAGTCCATGTATTACCAGACACATAATTTCTTGTCATTACTTGCGTGGCCAAACAAGGAGTGAGTGCAGAGGCTGAGGTGGATAAGCACCTAGACAGAAATCTCATTTGTCTGGAGGAGAACGGTCCTTCCTAGAGAAGGTGGAACAGGCAAGGGAATGTTGGAATAATTATACTGGGCAAAGAAACCAAGTGGCTCCTGTTCTCACCACTACTCAATTACTCCAACCAACAAATACTGAACTCTGAACATACTCTTCATACACAAACAGGAAGACAGTGCTTCAATTGGTGTGTCTCAGTGGCTGTTTGAGCTCTGTGAGTCTTTGCCATGCTGAGGCCCAGCAAACTGAGGTCATTCCAGTCCAGTAGGCACAATACAAGCACTATAGACACTTCTTTAAGAGGTGGGAACTGTGGCTTTGCCCCCACCTGGACCAGGAGGCCCTGGATCCCAGGTATCTACTTTCAGGCTGAAGATCACTTGCTGTTAGGCAGTTACATGCAGTGGCACTCCTGGTCTGGTCTGGTCAGGTTTTAAAAGATGGTGGCTATGGCTATATTGTGTGGGAAGAGTTTGAATCCTGTCAGCATGTCAGGTATCCTCAGCAAGTGCTTACAAGGCCAGATGAATGTCTTGTTTCTGAATGCCAGCCAGGGTTGGGCAGGGGCGGATGTCGGGCCACTTGCAGCAGAGCAGTTTTAGACTTGCACATGCAGCCTAGGCCCATCCAAATGTGGGTGCCAGACCCCTTCCTGATTTTTAAATGCCTTCAGGATGAAGCAGCTAAGTAAGCAGCAGGGCTTGAGAGGGACAGTCTGATTACAGTTTGAAATATTCGTGTTTGTAGTCTGTTCCAGTTTCTTTCCCTATAGAAAAGACATGGACCATGTAACTGGCAGGCTGAGTACGTATGGTTCTTGAACCACAGGAGAGAAAGGTGGATAATAACCCCTTGTGAAGTGATGGATTGTCACAGAAGGAGGAGGAAAGCTTAAATCCTCGTTGTAAAGGTCTTCATGCACAGAATTGCCTCTGAAGACAGTATCCAATCTGCTCCAGCCTGATTACTCTCATTGTCTCTGAATTTTTAATTCTAGTGGCCCTCCACAGTCAATTGTTGCGTGAGAGCATGCAGTCTCATCTAGAACTGTACTGAGCCTCAGTCTGAGTGGCAGGGCATAAGAGCCACCCTCCACTTGCTGGGATCTGTAACTGGGGGTGTTAGTAGATGTGTGAGGTGGATCCTCACTTCTCGAGAGGCTGCATGAGGAAAAATGTGGGGAAGAAAGGAAAGGAGGAGCGCCTGGGCCTTGCCGGGGTGGCTCACCTCCTTGGCTCTCGTTGCAGCCCCCGTGTCCAGGCACAGCCCCTCTCCCCGGCCGTGAGGGGCGGGCGGGGGTGCGGGTCAGGCCGGGCAGCTCTGGGGTTTCCCCGCCGCACACACCCGCCTTGCCCGGCTCTGCTGAGGGGCGAGGGGGGGCTGCTTCGCGGGGGCCTCTCCCAGTCCGCAGCCCCGCGGCAGAATACGATGCCGATAGCATCCCTTCCCTCAGTCCTCTGCCCTCTATAAATAACTCTGGCTGGGCTGACCTGTCAGATTCTCCCGGCAGAGCGGATCCCCTGACCCTGGCCGCCTGCACTGGAAAGTCTGAATGCAAAACATGCCGTAGTAAAAATAGAGCGGCCGGGGAGCCCCGCCGGCAGGTCCCAGCGGCTCCCGGTGCCGCCCCGGCCCTCGCCGCCCCCCTGGCGCTCCCGGCTCCCGCCAGTGCTGAGAGCTCCCCCCTGCTCCCAGATCCATGTGCGCTTTTGTGCCCCAGTGGTGAGAATGCTTTTCTCGGTGTCAGATGGAAGTTTCGTTTCTGCTGTGGAACAGATAGTTCCCTTCCAGGTAGCATTGTAAATTTCGGCTTGTCTTTCTAATCAGCAAACATGAAAGAAATGGGGATAATGGTTTAATATCCTAAATGTAAAAATAATAATGAGACGACTGTCAAGCAAGAGCTTGTCTTTTCAAAAAGAGATGCGAATGTTGCTATTTCTGAAGTCTGAATTAGATTCTGTCCTTGCCTACCTTGTGCAGACAACTGTTCCCCTGGAGAGATAGGGTCTCCTTGGCTGTATAAATTATAAGCCATTATAACTTAAAGTTGGGACCCCTGGTGGCCTAGTGGTTAGCATGCAGGACTCTCACTGCTGCAGCCCAGGTTCGATTCCTCGGTCCCCCCGGGCAGATGGAGCCCGCTAGCCCTGTGAGGCCATCCATCTATGAGAAGGTCACTCTAAACAAACCTACGTCCTGAGGACCTCACTGCCATTGTCCAAGCTTGCTTGGCCCCGGCAGATGAACCTTGGGATTAAAGGGTGGGCTCAGTTCAGCGCGTGCTGTGTCTCACCTAAAAAATCCATTGCGCAGGCTGGAAAGGTAAAAGACCTTTCCCAAAATCTTCGTTCGTGAAGACTGGCCATTATTATTCATTATTATAACTTAAAGCAGTGCTTGCAATTAATTTGTGCATTATGCTGTTATTTCTGGTTGTTTTACCTGTGAAATCTGAATATCTGGAGGTTAAAGACAGAAAGTGCTGTCTGACTGCTGCTATGCCTTCTCCTTCAGGTGCATCCATGTCACAGTTCTTGGCCCTCAGTGCCTGCTGGAGCACAACCTACTGTGGGGGTGGTGGTGGGATGGCCTCAGCACTGCACATCTACTCTCTCACCCCTCACCCATCCTGTGGATGGGGGAGAAAATAAGAAGAATGAGAAGCTCATGGGTCAAGATAAAGGCTGGGAGATTGTTTCCTGATTACTATCATGGACAAAACAGACTTTGATGGAGTAAATTAGTTTATTACTGATTAATATTTAATTACTGATTCAGGTATTATGAAACAACAACAAAAGAAGAAGCAAGCATTAAAACATTTCAGGAAAACACCTCTCCTCCCACCTTCCTAGGCTCAGCTTCACTCCAGACTCCTCCCCCCTTGTTTTCACCACAGGTGGCACTCAGTCCTTTCAGTGAGGCAATGAGCAGTGCAGGGAAGGACTGTGGTTCTTCTCTGCTGCTCCTTTCTTCTCACTCATCCTCTGCCTTGGTGTGGATCCTCCATGGGCTGCAGTCCTTTTGGGAATATTTGCTCTACCATGGAGCACCCTATCCCGCTTCCCCTATTCCCAGATCATGAAGGGATGAACTGAATATTGTGTGCAATTTTGCACGCCACAATATAAGAAAGATATTAAGCTACTAGAGAGTGTACAAAGGAGGGCAATGAAGATGGTGAAGGGCCTTGAGGGGAAGCCGTTTGAGAAGTGACTGAGGTCACTTGGTCTGTTCAGCCTGGAGGAGACAGAGAGGAAACCTCATTGTGGTCTTCAACATCCTCGTGAGGGGAAGAGGAGGGACAGATGCTGATCTCTTCTCTGTGGTGACCAGTGACAGGACCAAAGGGAATGGCCTGAAGTTGTGTCAGGGAGTTTTAGGTTGGATATTAGAAAAAAGCTCTTCACCCAGAAGGCGGTTGGGTGCTGGAACACGCTTCCCAGGGAAGTGGTCACAGCACCAATCCTGACAGATTTCAAGAAGCATTTGGATGATACTCTGGGGCACATGGTGTGACTCTTGGGGATGGTCCTGTGCAGGGCCAGGATTTGGACTTGATGATCCTGATGGGTGCCTTCCAACTCGGCAGATTATGTGATTCTGTGATCCTTCAGTTCCTTTTCATCACCTCTGTCATTAGGGTGGAAACCCTGTAACATCTGCTTCTTTGGGTGCCACACAGTTTACAATTCTCTGTTTTTATTAGTATTGTTGCCAGCAAAATGTAGTTTTTTAGCACCTTGCCCTATAGAAAGTGAAAAGAGGCTGAAAATCAGATACAGACAGATGTCCTTTGGAATGGTGAAGTTTATGCTGTCATGGTTCAAACCCTGACTCTGGGGGACAGCTGCTGTAAATCTGGGGGAAAAAGACTGTCAAGTTGCATCATGGCAGGTGCCCGGTAAGCTACTGCTCTTCCTGAATTCCAAGGCTCACTTTTTCTTGCAAAACGTATGTTTTCTATATTGAGAATTTAATTCATCTTCACCTTCCTTAAGGGAAAGGAAATGAAGGTACAGTTTCCTTTTTTGGGACCCCATCAGATTGCATCTACTCCAGTTCGTGTGTTGTAGTTCAGATAGATACCAATGTGATCTCAGTGGATGGTGCTTGTGCTTCGAGACTGACTGGTCCCAGACTTGTCAAAGTCCGTCTTTCCCTTCTTCTCTTCCTAAAACCTGTAACACTCAGTTCTGCCATATACAGAACCTAGTGTTTTAAATACTAATGTGCTAGAATCCTCCATGACTGATTTGTTTGATGCTAGAGAGATCTGACTTCAAAATGATTTAGCAGTAGTAGTAATTGCCCAGAGCAATTCCTATTACTGTTTGTCACCTAAAAGAACTAGTTTCAAAATAGCCTGTACTGTCATTCCAGTATTACTGTGAGTTACTTGAGAACGTCATAGACTTGGGAAGCATTTACTAAGGAAAGAGACACTCATTTTTTCCCCCTTACTGCCTCTGAATGAAGCAGTAAGAAATCACTTACATGCTCCTTGCGTTGTTCATCTCATTAGATTTCAGAAAGTAGTCAGGTCATTCTCTTGGGAATAAAAACACTGGTAGCACTGAGGAGTTTTTCATCCCACGCCTCTCAGACCTGCAGCTCTGCATTAATGTAATAATACAGCATATAACTGTAAAACACAATTGTGTCTGCTCTGGACTTCCATGGGCAAGTGGTACAACATGGAGATTTCTTCTATTGCTCCTGATTCTCATGTCAAATCTTCTGCTGTGTGGACTATTTTGCCTGTGTTAAAGTTGTCCCGAAACTAGTGGGACCTGGAGATGATAGAAACAGCACATACTGCAGTGCTCAGACTTTCCCCAGCTTCCTGCCTTTTCGCATTACCAGGAAGAAACACAGACAGCTGAGGCCACCTTGCCTTAGCAGCTTGTGCATTTTTGCCAGGACATAGTATTGAGGGACAGTTTATTGTTTGAAAGATGCTAGTTTTCTGCATCTGCAAATATTGTCCAAGTAGATAATATATCTGAAAGAATGTCAAGAACTGTAGAGTAAGTCGCTATCTTTCTTTTGTTTGTGTGGTTTTTAAATTTTATTTTCTCTCACCTTGTTTTTTCATTTGTAGCAACTATGTAACAAACGAATTAACCAATAAGTGCCTTTTTTAAACTTCGGTTTGTCCCTGATCAGCCATTTTAAGGGAGTAAGTTTATATAATTTGTAGTGCATGTAGACAAGAATGGAAAGGAAGTCTGAAATGAGGATTGAATGTGTTTAAAAGTTGTTAACAATTCTTTTTCCCTATAAAGTCAGAGATATGAAAGAGTGTTGATGGTGGTCTGGAAGGGCTAAGAACCCAGATGGTTTCCATTCACTTTTTTCTCATCATTGATAGAAGTATTCTGTGACTCTTGGAGATTTCCAATGAAAATGTAAATGGGAGGAAACCTGGCATCTGTTCTAGGGATGACAAATTGAATATTCCTAGCCATAAATACAGTAGGATTTTTCTTCTTTGACAAAATAATTCACCAGATTGTGGTGAATAAAAACTTAGAAGTTTTTATTCCATAAATCCTTATGTGATCCATAAAACTTTAGTACTACATCAAAGTCATAGTCCAGTGTGTACACCAATGTGCCTTGTTAACCCACTTAATCTTGAGTTTTCTGTATCAGCTCCTTTTTTCATATTTTCAAGAATAATGAATAGGTTTAATCTCTAGTCACCTCTCCAGTTATTTCTGTCAAGATGTCCTGGTAGTTTCAAAAAATATGCTCCTCTTTCTGTATTTTCTTCTACTGAAGCAAAACATTCAAAGATGATATGTTTCTGAACAAAGTGATATCCTATTGAAAAATGAATGAGTCACCTCTAAATTTCATAGGTAGTAGGTTATCAACCTTTGAGACATTGTGTAAGTCCATTTTCATCTTTGGGAGGAGGCCAAATAAAAATCCAGCTATGCTGAACAGATAGAACTTTGCTTTTACACTCCATCATGTTCTTTCCTTTGATTAATATTGCTGCTGGTCTTATCCTTGGTCCAACGATTAGTTCAGAAAAAAGTCAGTAAAGTTAACGTTACACATTCAAATAATAATTTCAAATTTTTCTTAGCAGATGTTTGTAGTGTAAGAATAATTACCCATTTTAGTGAAAAATTAATAAGAAATGCTTGAAACATAAGGAGACAAATGCTTCTAAGAAGATTCATGCCTTTTTTAGCTTGTATTCTAGTTTAGCATCCAATTCATGTAATTGAAAACTTTTGATTTTAAGTAAGTTGTACAGTTGTATAATCAGCAATACACATCGCGGATACATAATGTACTGATCACCTTCAAGTTCAGAAGGCTAAGTCTACTGATCAGGCAATAATGGGAAAAAAGGTTATGTCCAATTATGAGGTCTAATTGCCTTGTGGGAGGGGGATTCTGATGGGATTTCTACATAAGGGGTGAGTGATTGATACCCTGAATGGGAGCCACAGGACAAGCAGGATTTCTTTTTGTTCCATCTAGTTTTCCAGGCTTGAAAGCTGCTTTTAAGAGGAGGTTTTCCTCTGACTGTATGCCTCCACCCCCTCAAAATGTTTGGGTTTTTTTCAAAATTTTTTTATTGTCACAAATTAGGCCACTAGGATTTTTTTTAAAAGTTTTTTTTATGGTTTTCGATTTTGCTTTCCAGCGCTAATGGCTCTTCTCCAGACATCTGCTCATTGAATTCCAGGCAAAACAGGAACCTGAAGTGAGTACTGTGTTACTCCATGCCTGCTGGGTTGTAGTTCTCAGCAATGTGTAACCAGAGGCTTGCCACCGCTGTTCAACGTGCTTAGCAAACCTCAATGCAATGAACATCTGGGTAGTCAGGAAAGCATTAGAGTAGTGTCTGGGCGTGTTCAGAAGAACAGCATGGCACTGTGGAAAATTCTATGAGTAGTTTTTGCAAGCCTTAGCAACTTAAAGAAAACTAATAACCCCTAAAGCCTAAATTCTGCATTAATTAAAGATTACTTTCCCCAAAATACTTTCCCACTGCCTGCTAAAGTGGGCTGAATGGGTGTTCATGTTCTGGCATTGAGAAATATAAGATAATGCTAACCATAGTCGTTCTTAAAATGAATGCCTTCCATACACACTTCAGTTTTTGAAAAATCTTTGATATCTTCCATATGTTTACTGAATCTTGCTCATATTAAGAGGCGTGGCAACATCACACATCTTTACCACCAGCTCTGAGTAATGAAGAAGAGACAGCTTAGAATTGCAGTAAGTTTGCCATCAGCTGTACTATTTCCTAACCTGAACATTCTTGAAAATTCAACAAAATTCCATTGTGATTGTGGGAAGCATCCCCATAGTAGTCACAAGTTTACATCAGTGAAATATAAATAATTGTAAATATATACAGTATATGTAAACCATCATCATTTATGCCAAAGCAGAATCATTATTCAGCAACACTTCTTTTTAAAAAAGAAGGAATTAAAACATACTGGTGTTGAAGAGTGATACTGCTGTTCTCTAGTAGTGATAAATATCCTTTTTCCCCTCTCTTCTAATTAAATTTTGAAAAGTGATCAGTACTGACCATATATGTTGGCTAATGGAGTGTCTAATTCTCATTTATAATGAGATGGAGAGCAGTTAGTGATGTCATGTTCTTGACACATGGAAGATTCTTTTTTTTCCACTTGCACCCTTTTACATGAAATGTTAAGCATTGTTCCCCTGTAATGGAGGATCAAGGTCAATAGTTTTCTTGTCAATAACTTTCTGATTTCTAAATAAAATATTTTCGTGGAGACTAATTATTACATTATTTATTTCTATTTATTTTGATATCAAATAGATGTTTTGAAAGTGCTTTTGTAATCCACTACATTGCCAGGATAGAACAGTGGAGCCTTTCCCAAAAGAACTAGATGGAATGAGAATAAACTCCTCAGAATATCAAATCTCCTGGCTGTAGTGCCTATGTCCATAAGTGATCAACTTATTTCCACCTCCCTCAAGCTTTCAGAAAGGGAAGAATGAATTGTGAAAGAGAAGTTGCACCAGAAGCAAGCTCTCTTAAATTGAGCATACCCTGTAAGATAGTAACTTGGATGCTGATAACACCACTGAGAAATGCATTCATCTGTCATCCTGGACAAAAACAGATTTGGAACTCAGTGTGTCAGTGGCTCTGATAGCTGGTTGTACCTCAGCTACAAAATTGGAAGTGAGGGTTGGTTATGTCTGAGGTATTTGCAGTCACACTGGACAGCACTGTAAGCACTTGCTAAAGGAGACGTAGCTTGGAAAGTGGCGGTGAAGGCTCTCAAACACACCGATAACTGGAACACCATAGCTGTGTTTGGGTTTTGTCTCAGCAAACTTACCCCTGGCTCTATCACAAACTGAAGCTGGAGCGGCATCAGAGCAATTGTCACAGAGCTGAGTGTCACATACCTGAATGTCACCTTGTCTTTTCTGAGCTTCTCCTGCCTACCTCCACAATTTCCCAGTCCCAGAGTTGTCTCCGTGGCTTACCAGACTGCTGAAATTGTCAGGAGTCAAGAATTCCAAATTTGTGCAACAGAAATAAAGAGTACCACATCAGTATTCATTTGTCTGAATGTCATCACTTCTGGTGATGCCTGATTTGCATTTTTACAGCACTGTGTCTCAAATTGGATTAATAACAGCTTGAAAAGTCACCTGAACAGAAGTGGTCAGTGGGTCCTTATGGTAGTCTGAAAGGCAAAAAAAAAATCACCTTATTTTACACATTGCATCTTCTTTAGCAGAGACAAAACATCACTGACACAGTTACACTTTCATTACTTTAAGTGAAAGTGTATGTCGGGAAGGTTAAATGTCTTTCAGGTTTCTGCTTCAGCAAAGGAATCCTGCTGGACAGGGCATCTAGGACCAGCCAAATGTTTCTTCTGGAATGATGTGGCCAGCTTTATATGACATCTCCCTTACTTGGATACTGTGTATTTCAGATTGGTTAATTTCCTGAAAGGGAAAGGATGTCTGATCATCAAAAATTAACTTTGAACTAATTACTTCAGCAATTTATAATTTGTCTGAGGATATGGAATTTCCTGGGAGAAATTACAAGGAATTGCTTGGACTGTCGGGAAAAGTAGTGCATTTCATTGTGCAAATAACAATTCATGTGATAACATCCTTCTCATATTTGCTGCCTTGCTGTATGAAGAGGGTTGTTTGGGTTGTTTTATTTTTCTGCCTTACTGTATGTGAAGGTTTTGTTTTGGTTTTGTTCTTTGCTGCATGAAAGGTTTTTTTCCTCTGAATGGCACTATTTACTTTCAGAATAACTATGACTCTTCTGTTCTTAAATTTGTGTACACTGGAATTTGAGTACTATTTGTATTTGC
Organism: Neopelma chrysocephalum; assembly: GCF_003984885.1. NCBI lineage: Eukaryota > Metazoa > Chordata > Aves > Passeriformes > Pipridae > Neopelma > Neopelma chrysocephalum. The sequence goes on along the minus strand of NW_020897700.1, from coordinate 1,548,608 downwards.
AGACAAAAAGCTGCTTAGTATCTAGTTTCTTTGGCTGTCTTAACATTCATTCTTTAGGGTCCATTTCAGTTTGGCTCTCTGATTCCTGTAGCACTGAAAAAGAAAGATTATGCAACTTTTTGCCTGTTTGTGTTTTTAGTATGTGACTTTGTACATTTGGAGGATTTACCTTACACTTTCTATTTGTTATAGTGACTGTTAAAGTATGATGTTATATTTCTTGACTATAAAGTAGTCAAACAGAGGTGCATTGCTAACTCATTCATGTGAACAGGACAGAATTGATAAAAAATGTAGACCATTTCCGGCTTCTGTTACTCATTCCCAGGCATTTGAATGTAATGAGTCCATAAAAAAAAGCTGTAACAATGAGTATGGCTAAATTTATATATATATATATATATATATATGCTGTTTTGTGCTTAAACATTGGCATTTCACACGCTCAGTTTATGGCGTTTATGGCTACACTCTGTAACTGTGAGAAGTGGGAGCCATCTTCCCTTAGTGGGGAAGGGAAAACTGTAATGGCTGGTATGGTCATGTGAATCCAGTATCTAGAGCTTTAAGACCAGTATCATGAGAGCTGATAAAATCACAGGAGCTGACAACTGAGTACTGTTTCAATATTAGAAGGGGAACAATATCAAAGATATGGAAAGAACTGCAGATAGTTTTCATAATCTAACATATTTTCCATACGTGAACTATTGCTTGGCTGGGCGGCAGATTCCTCAATGGCATTATGAGGACTTCTACAAAGCCATCTGTTTACTGCCTCCTAATGACATTCTTTCTGCATTTCATGGTGGTACTTGTCTTCTTTCCACTTCTTTCTGGTATAAACACTATGTAGTACTTTGGTAAGGCTTGCTCGAGATATTTTAATGCTTCTGATACAACAGTTGTCTTCTACATTTCTGTGTATAGGCCCATCGTGCACAGAAGATACTGACAGTAGGCAGTTAGCCCTAATGATATTTCTTTATTGGGAGAACATCTGTTAGGTTTTTGGTGACAACAGCTGGAGATATTTTTGTCAAGTGCTTATACCATGATTCAGGCTGTTTTATAGACTAGTAACTTAGATACTTTATGTGTCTAAAAAGAAAATTGCATGCTACCATAGGCTTTTTACCCATAAATCTTAATGTAATCTGTCATTTCTATGCTTGAATATGACAGGCATGTTATTGAAATGACAGCCATGAGATCAAATTCTCCCCATATCTTGCAGAAAATAAGCTGTGAATTTTGGTCCAATTAATTTTTTGTATTTCTGTAGTCAGATGGGACTACGCACTTTTTCCACCTCTTATTTTTTTCTGCCTCTGTAGTCTCAGAAAATAAACCTTGAGCAGTGTGATCCAGCAGTCCTAGATAAGCCTAGGATTTTTTAAAAATCTGCATTGAAATTATCTCAGTGTTACTTTATGGTCTATTTCCTTTATTGCAGTCATTATTGAAAGAATGGCACTCAGCTAAGGAGTGGTTATTGTAATTTCATTAGGGACAGAATTTTTTAGCTGTCAGAAGAAATTATGGTTTTAAGCATTCTCTCTTCTGACTATATTCTTGTTTAATACAAAACATGATTGTATTAAAAGCAAATGACCTGTTGCCTTAAAAATGAAATGCTGACATTTCCTAACTATAGTATACACAGTATTAAATTCAGAAAAATATTTCTTAAATCAAGTTTTCTAACAACAGTGGTAGAAAGAGAACTTGCACCAGTATTCTTCAAGTATGGAGAGTATGTTTTGGTCCAGTGCTGTGCTAAATCTATTTTATGCTATAATCTCCAGCATTTAGGGTTGATTTCTTTCAGTGGGCCCACAAGGATTCTAATTCTAGGTCTTCTTGTCCTTCCCTTGGAAAGAAAGATAAATGTGTATCTACCCAGCACCTCAGTCTTACAGACTTAGAGAATGAATCAGAGAAACTACAGAGAGAGTTGAGGGAGACTGGTTTCTTATCTTGGCCACTGTCATGGTTTGAGAGCCCTAAAATCCAATTCCCTAGTTCTAGCCTCCCTCCCACATCTCAACCCAGTGTGAGATGGGTTTTCCAGACACCACACGAGACTCAAAATGGGGGAAAGGGATATATTACAATACACTGTACAAATAAATATTATAGTACACTACATACACAATCTCAACTATCTCTACCATGACAAAACAGTATTTACAATGGATCAAATCTCTTCTCCCTTCCAAATAAAAGTCCAGGAGGGAAGAAGGAAAAGACCCTTTTCTCTCTCTGAGCAGGAAGTCTTTCTAGGGCAGCAATGTCTCTTTCTCTCTTCCATGCAGCAGCTGTAGCTGGATCTTTGCCAATACACACGAGGGGAGTCCAAGCCCCTCAGCCCTTCGTCTCCAAACGAGGGTCTTCTTTTCTGTGGGCTGCGTAGCAGGGACAAGACTTGCTTCACCACGTCATATCATGGGGTGTAAGACCCCCATGAAGGTCCCTTCCTCGGGGGATTCACCCCTGACTCAGAATGTCTTGGGCAGCTTTCAGTTGAAGGCCTTTTCCTCGAGAGTTCTATCAGAGCTCCTGTGCTCTGATCTCAGGCTGCTAGCTTCTCAGCAGCAGCGAGGGGGGGCCCAAGGTCACCCCCTCCACATTCCTTCGGCTGTCCCGGTCCAGCTTCCCAGGACACTTGAGCTTCTTAGCTCCTCTTTGAGCAGTGCTGCTGCATTTTAGGACTTCCATTCAGTAGGAGTCCACCCCCTCCATTTTAGGAGGTATCTCAAAGGAGTTTGGGGTGCTTGGTGCAGTTCTTACCCCAAAACTCTCTCTCTGTAGAACTTACTTCTGCTGTCTCTGGTGCTGGCTCTCTTTCCTTCAGACAACTCTGTGTCTTCCTGCTCGGCTGCATGCTTGTTTGCTGCTCCTCCAGTTCTTATCTTCTGGCTCTCTGCCACCGTTTCTCTGTACACTGTTCCTGCTGCTGCTCACAGTGGAGAAACTTCCCCCAGCTCTTAGCTACAGATACATAGTCCAGCTTAACACTGTTCCAAGTCCCTGTAGCCCCCCAGCCAGGGCTGGGGGGGAGCCCAGCCCCCAGTGGGGCTCCGGGCCCCTTCCTCGTGGCTTCAGAACATGGCCACCTCTCTACAACTACCACTACCTTTCTTTTCCGGTCTAGTGATGTTTATATTTTGCAGGAGCGCTGATTGGGTCAAACCTCAAGGGTCACCACCCCCTGGGGGTTTACCATTTTATAACTCTAAGGGGGAAAACTGTTTCCCCCCACCACACCACTAATGTAGAAGCTTGAAGTGAGCCAAGGGAATAAGAATGTTGCACTTCTGTTTCCTTCTATAGGCCCATTTTTCTCTGAAGATTCTATTATTTATGCCTTTAGTCCATTATTTGTGCCTCTATTCCATTATTTATTAGAATTGAGAGAACAGAGCATGTCTGAAGTTTGTGCAGATACCATTGTCATACTAGAGCTCTTTAAACTGGTGCATATATTTGTGTATTAGCAAGAGGAAAAGAAACACTATCGGGGAATATATAAAAAGTAGGTATAATTAATGCATTTGTGTTTCTTAAACTCTCATTGAAGGTGTAGGAACCAATAGCACCATCTCTAGTTTTATTTTCATGTTCATCACATGAACTGATGGAAAAAAACTAATGTAGCTGTTCAAGTGATGGAAAATTGGCGAAATTGGAAAACTGGAAAAATTAAGGTTATGCTTGTCAAGTCGCTGGTGATGATTTTAAATAGATTTAGTGTTTTTCTTGAGGTCTTTTCCTGTAGAAGGGAAAAATACAACATGCTGTTCAGCTGCCTATAAATATTTACTTTGCTGTTTGTGCTGGTTTAAAGGTAAACAGGCAGGAGAAATGAACCCAACTCAAAAGAGATTATAAGTCAGAGTTAGAATTTAATAAAAATAATACAATAAATACAATTATACGGACAAACAATTAGTTTTAACCCACAAAACGCAGATGTATAACCCAGTACCCTGGGGCATGAACAGAATGGTGTTCATTGGCCCCTGTGCTGAGCCCCATGTGGTCCCCCTGAGTCCAAAGTAAAAGGAAAGGAAGACCTGTTGGTGAGAGTGCTGGTTGCAGTCTGGTTGAGAGTGGTGGTTGCAGTCTGGTCGAGGTTCTGGTCCTCCTCTGGATCAGACAAGTGGGCCCAGAAGTCCCAAGACCCCAAGATTATATACACAGATTTGAGTGGGAATGCCCAGTACCTCCCATAGGGCAGGGAGTTCCACAATAGGTGATTGTGAGTAGTGAGATGTTTTTGGAAACCTTGGTGGCCCATTAGCAGACACGACCCCTCAGGCTGGGTGTGGAGGTGCTAATGACTTCCCGGAGGGGAGTTATCACACCTGAGTCATTGGTGTGAGGATAGGGACATCCTCCTATCTCACAGGCTTCTTAACACCCAGCTTGTGGTGTTAAGGGGTCAGGTGTGCTCTGGGCAGCTGCTGGAAATGGTCTATTGTTAATAGTTCCTGGGAAATGACATAGAGGATGTAGAATACACAGTTTGGGTTACACCTACACGGTGATGAACTTGTCCCCGCTGCTCTAACTAGGACACGGTTCTACAGAACTAGCAATTCTTGATGTTTAGACAAACACGTCTATCACAATGCAACATTCTTTTCTTGAGCAGTCACTGAAAGCAAATTTGGATACAACAGTCCATTTTAAAATCTGGGGCAATAAGTTGTTGATGCAAAGATTGAGATTTATTGTTGCTTCCAGGAGTTGACAAGATGGAAAACATTCAGTGTTCTCTTTTAGTATTGAACAATTGTGTAAAATAAGTAGTATTCTCAATGCCAGTAGACTTTAGAAAACATTCCTCACATAGACACAAGAAGCTCACTGTTTTAACTGGCACACATTTAATGTTTCTCCTAGGTTAACTCTGAGGCATCTGTACAACAGTGGTGATAACACTGCTCTCAGTTATACACTTGTGCTTGAGGTTATTAAGATCTCTTGGACCTCCAAAATATTCAACATCACCCCCTTCCCCACAAAAAGAGTCTAAAAGTAAGGATGGTTATAATTTTGTTATTTATTGATAAGGTTTTTACTCCTAAGACAAACTCTTTGGGGAGTCATGGGTCAGAACTTACCTAGTATTACACTGGATAGAGTTGGGCGCTTTTGCTTGGGATTTGCAATGAGTGCATCTTGGCTGGGAGTCATTCCTTTAGGAAAATGAGCTGGATCTTATATTTGTTTGTCTTAAAGAAACTAAGAATCAGCTTCCACGTGCCCTAATCGCTGGGCTGTGTAACGATGGTCCTGCTCCTTGTTGTCTGGTCCTGCAGAAATGGGTTCTTTCTTACAGCATATCATGATTTCAAAGGATAGTGTGCTCTGCTTCATGAGGAGTCTATGTTCATGTGGGTATGATATTCTACTGAATTAAGATATAGTTCAACTTCCATTTGTGCCAGTCAGTCTGACAACCTGCTCTTTACAGAAAGGCACGCAAAGCAGAGCCAGATAACACACAGAGACTGACATTTACAAAACTAATACTATGCATGTTGTAGACCTCAGTCACTTGAGGTTCTTTGGGGAGAAGCTGTCAGGGTAATGGATGCATTTACACTTGGTTCCTGTCACCACCAACTTTGATGTGATTGATCTTCCTGACAAAGAGGATAAACTATTAGTCATCCTTTGGGAAGGCATTGTCTGGAATTAATAATCCTATCACCTAGTTTCACCTTATCACAGGGAAAAATTTATTTTTTAGTCAATTTCAAATAAAAATGTATTGACCTCATAACACCTTCAATCTTGCTATTAAATAATAACTTGGAATTTTGTTTTTGTTTCTGTTTAAAAAGTATGACATTTCTCCAGTATATGAGATCATAGTCTTAATGGAGCTAGGTTTAAAAAAATATATAAAATACACGTTTAGGTTTTTGCAAAGGTTTGAATTTTTGTACTTTGTGCAGATCAGTTGAATTCAGAAAATTATTTTTCTTCATTCTTCTTTGTTGATTCATAGAACAGAAAATATGAGCTGCAAACTCTACAGAATACTGTAATAAGTTATAATTTTGTTAAGTACTTAAAAAATTAGACAGCATTATTGAGCATAATAAGTGGAATGGTCCTTAACACTTCTGTTGTCACTTAAAACAAAGATTATGATAGTTCCTTAATTCCTTAATAAGAGAAACTTAAGAATCTGGAGCTCTTGAATAATTAGTAATGGATTATTTTTAATTGTAAATAAAACTGTATTTAGCTTTATTGCTTAAATTTATTATGTATTTTCCATTTGTTTCAAATGAAATGCCTATCCAACTTCCAGTTCATCAGAAATGCTTAGAAATTTTAATGAAGCTGTAAGTCTGTGGATATTGGATAAAGTTAACTAAATTATATGGATTACACTAGGCTGTCTGCCAGAAAGAAAGTTTACGTACAACTTGTCATTAAGAATCTATAAGCCATTTATAGCATATATTTAAATCATGTAGCTGTTCTGTGTAATAGGGAGGAAGGACTGCTATTGAAAACATAGGAATTACTAATTGACACCATAATGATAAAGTTGCTTTTTTGTTTTACAGGTCTTAGGAACAGATGAGGATAATATGGGGGATGGTTGCTCTCAGAAACTGGCTTCAGCCAAGTTCCTTCGACTTTTGCTCCTAATACTGATTCCTTGCATCTGTGCCCTTATCCTTTTGCTGGTGATTCTGCTTACCTTTGTAGGTGAGTGCTAATGGAGTAAATTGGCACTTTTTAAATTAAGGAGACTAGAACTAAGACCACATTCTCAAGTGCTAATATAATTGTTGACATTAAACATGTATCTTAGCACATCTGCCTAACCAATTAATCTACCTAATGACTGCTTGTTGCAGAGAAATAAATACACTATTTGGATTTATATATTTAAAACATATTTAAAGTACCAATGAGGAAACCATCTCTGATTTTCTCAAGGTAGACTTTTGAGAAGCATGTAGCATGTAGATAGTTTTCAGAAGTCATTTTACAAGTACAAAAAGATATTTATGTTAGAACTTTAGATCACTGTCACTGGAATTGAATATTTATCCCTTTATGTCATACACTTGTATGCAAATCTGATTCTTATTTTCGAGTGAAATTTAATTTATAAATAGCCACAAATCTTTCTGAATCTATTCTACAAAATATTACTGTTTTGCTGAGGAAAACTATGTTAATTTCTTCTAAATATGGAATACGTATTAATGCAGAACCCCAAGCATGTTTTGTGGAAACTGGTTCCAGTATATTAGATTTCATAATGGCTTAGTCTGTTAACGTAATTCTGTGTCTGTTACGCAATGAAAAGGTGCTAATTTATTACCATAAATTTTTTAAAAATCTTCCTTTCGTTATCTTTAGAGAAGGCTGACATATCATTAAATTGCTTCAACTACAACATGAAAAAGACAGTAATACTAAGTTAAAGCATTGCTTTTTTAGGAAAAAAAAAGCAAAAAAATAGTCTGCTTTCAGTGCTGAGAGGTGTTGGGCTTTTTGCCTTTTTTTTTTGTTAATGAGAATATTTTCTAGTTGGGCTTCCCTAAGTACTTCAGAAGCACACCTGTAACAAGTGGGATAATGTATGAAGTATACAGATATATATCAATTTTCCGATTTTAAATACACCAGTTTCAATACACATCAAACAGTCAAACAGTTAGCAAGCACAGGAAGAAACATATCTCAATAGCACTGTCAAAATCAAGACAAACCTGTTTTCTCAATTCAGTCTGTAAAGGATTTGCAACAAGACATTGTGGGCCTGTTCTTTTCATTTAGTTTAAGTTAGGGAAGTAAAAAAACCTCCAAAGCTAGTGAATGTTGTGATTGACAAGTAAGTCTTGGGTTGTATCTCTCAACTAAGAACAGTCTGAAATGGATTAAGATCAAGTCTGGCAATTAGGAAATATGATGCCATTCAATTTGCTTTCCTTATGTTTAGCATTCCATTTGTATCCTTCATATCCTCTACCCTAGATTTTCATTCTTTGGTGAGAAAGCAGATAAAAAAGCAGGTGTATTTACATCAGCTCTACTCAGTCTCCTCCTGAGGCATGTATCGACATAACACTCTTTAAAATGCATGAAATCCTCTGAGAAAAGAATGAGGCTTGGTGTTATAACCCAAGTCTAAAACTGGCAGAGCTCCCTTCGGGAGCATCCTTTGAATTAACATATTATAATTTAGTATTCTTCTCCGCAGCTTTCATTTTCTATGCATTGGTAGCTTAGAAGCAAATATGTTTGATGACTAGAATTAAATGAACAAATTCTGTGGACATCTTTAAAGTGTGTGTAATATAGTCTGTTTTAGCTATTGAGAATACCCTATATCCAGAATAGTACTTCATATTCATTTCAGATCAATAATAACTGAATTCTGTTACAGTCTAATATTGGTATGAAGTCTTACAGTGTACGAAAGAAGTTGATAGTCCTGACCAGCTAAGAGAAATTATTTAATATACGGGAAATTATAGTTTTAAATTTTTTTCCAAAAATGAGGGAGTTAAAATCTGTGGTTGTCATTCTAGTATCTTTCATTGGTGCATAAAACATAAATAGAAAACTCCAGTCTATCCTTAAGAACCTTATGAACTTTTTTAGATTTGACTTTGGTAATTAATTCATCAGGAAATTAGACCTTTTATATTTTGAAAGAAAGTGTTTTGTTTCCTGTGGTAAGTTTGTAGGTAATTATTCTTTTACTTCTGTAATATTTTTTAATTAAATGAGGCATATACACATGAAAAAATGTGCATGCACCTGAGAACTTTTCTATTCGTTTTCCTTTACATCTCTTTTGTTGCCTGCATGTCATTGCAAGCTCTGATGTTGAAGAAACAGAAAAGTTGTTGTGGGAGAAAGGTGACAGGAAGAGCAGTACGGTTATACTGTAGTAATGGAAAATATCCTACTTGAGCCTCTGTTTTCAGAATATGACATTAATCAATCTTGCTAAAATTTTTTACCTTCGAAGTATTCAAGATCCAAAGCCCTTGAAAAAGTAATTTTGTAGAACTGTGTACAAAGACAGGACAAAGCAAATTATCAGTAGAGGTACACGTGATTTTGACTAAAAATGCAAAGAACTTTTAGGTCCATAGAAGAAAAGAGCAATCTGAGTTGTTTAGTTTTGATTTCTCTTAAGTACTTACATTCTGGCTCTGCATACTCTGCTGTCTCTCACCAGGAGTCAACCTCTAGGAGAAGACTTTGTAAGGAACGAATGTTGTTTCACTCATGGAAGTAGAGGCATTACCAGTTACTTTGAAGGAAGTCTAGCCTTTAAGCCATGACCATAGTAATTTGTTGAAAGCCTGTGGTACATCAGAGGAGAGAAGGGAGTAGGAATAGCGCTTGCTTTGAACTGTCGAAGACCTAACGTTCCAGACCTTGACTATGAAGACCTAACTCAGCAATATAAATTTGAAGGGGGAAGAAAAGGCTAGATTATACATGATTAAGATTACTGATATCTTACAATTACGCTTATTCCTATAGACATCAAGAATCTTCTAATAAGACTGGTCCATAATTTTTTCCTGGGGATTATAGCTAGTGTAGTATAGTATGGTATGGTACAGTGCAGGATAGTACAGTATAATTTCATCACTTTCCAGAAAAACAAACAATAACTGAATGCATGATTTGAACAGCTAAATGTTTCTTGAAAATGGAGAGATGTACAATCCTCTTAAAATTGTTTTAGAATCTCTAGTCTATGTCTCATTTCGCTGAAAAAAACCTGAAAAAATCCTTAAGTAATGACTAGTATGCAAATATTACAAAGGTGTAAATTAGCATATTTGTTAGAATGAAAAACCTCTGGCATTTCATTCTTATCCTTGCAGAGAGGAAGTGTTCTAAACTACTTGAAACATTGTTTTTAAAAAGTCCTTCATAGCTGGTAAGCATTATACCAAATTAATTTTTTTTTGATTGAACCATAATTGCTTCTCATTGCAGTTATTTATCTGGGAAAACAGAATGCTTTATAGTTATAGTCTCATAAAGGAAAATCAGTTATATTTATTTTATAGTGATAAATGCATTCCATGGTAGGTGTCGCATTCCTCCCATCCCTTCACATGAGTGTCCTCAAATCATACTTACATGGTCTTCTTCTACCTCCTGCTAATACCCATCCACAACTAATGCTTTGTCTGTTGTTTTCTATAGAAATCAGAACAAGTGTTATGATACACATAAAGAGTGGTTTCATCTATGTCAGACTTTTCCAGTCCAGATGTAATTTTTGGGCATATGATTACATTGCAGGACCATATCAAATAAGCCTGCCTTTCAGGCAAGCAGCATACCCTTTTATCTATGCACAATGTTAGGCATTTATGCATTTTGCAAAAATAGTATTTTAAATATCTCTTAGTCTGTCAGCCCTGGTGGGAATGAAGATCCTTCACAGAATAAACATCAGAAAAAGTTCATTTTAGTAGAACTGCTTGGCTTAGTTTTGTCAGCTGAGATGATACAATTAGGAAGGCCTTTTGTGTAGAAGAGGTTCATTGTGTTGTCCACCTGTCAAGAAAAATTGTTATCACTAGGAAACTGCGAAAATAGAACAAAAAATGCCGTTGTTGGAAAGATGAGTTGAAGAAGCAAACAAGCCTTTGGGGATCTCAGTGAAAGAAGTAGATGACCTTATAGGTAGTGATAGACATAGCTATTATTTGTAGTTCCAAAAAATGAATAAAATAAGTCTGAGTGAGGAGAGCACAGAATCCAGTTAGTAGTTTCAATATTTTGCTTCACAGTATTTATTTGTCCAAAGGGGTTTTTAAAATTTCTTTCAAGAGTTTACCTATCTTGAAATGTATTGTCTGCTATTTTACCCAGTGATATAGAAATAGCTAATCATTTTAACTTTTATTTTAAATCATTATTAATAGCTCTTTCGGACCAATGTTTTAGAGACTTTCTCTATTTTTATGCTGAGTGGAGGAGAAGAGATGAGTCCAGGGAGGAGCAGAGAAAATGTGAAAAAATACCTTCAGCTACTATGCACTTTGTCAAAGGAGTTAAAAAAGCTTGTTTTAACTTTTTGAAAACTGCAAAAAAATCTAGTGAAGTTTGAAACTTGAAACAAAGTAGGCTTCTGAATTACAGAAATTCAAGGAAATTACAGAATTACAGAAATTATTTGGAAACAAAGCATCCAAAAAAAGCTACATTTAAGTAAGCACAATTTCTGAACACAACCACTCACAATTCCTTAGGCTTTAGCAAATCATATTAATAGTGGTCCTTATCTGTGAAACTGCAACACATTCATTCTTCCTGTTTGGCCTGACCAGAGGACTCAAACAAAAAAACTTGCTGCTGAAATAATTTGCAGGTGGGAGATTTTTAGTTGCTTCTGTAAAATACACACAGTAAATTCCTCCAAATCCCAATGAATTATTTGAATTATTTGAAATATTTGCTGGTGGAAAAACAGAAACCTTAATGTGTGTATATATATGTAAAGTTCCCCTTGGTTCTTCCAGTAGAATTTCGACATAAAGATTTACTCGCAGTCAGGGATCTTTGTTTACCAGTGGTAGTTAAATTACATAATCTTATATAGAGAAAACAGTATCTCTTTCCATTTTAAAAGTTAGTGAATATAAAATATATTAAAAATGTATTGGTTCCCTTGAAGCTTCAGAATTAGATTTCTGAAGATGTTGATACCATGAACACAAGAGATGATTCAATTTAAAAAGAGAAAAAAATAGTATTGTCAGTCTTGTTAACACTATAACAGAATGAAAGCATATTAGAGCTACTTGAAATTGCACTCTATAGTTTTAAACATGTAAGAGTTCTATAAGTAAATTACTATAAGGTTAAAATATTTGAACCATTTGTTTCTGTATTTATCCTACAGTAGCCATAGCTTTTGTTTTATGAGCTACTGTTATTTTCTTGCTACATTCTTAAATTTAGTTATCTTTAACTTGGAAATAAATGTTACTTTTAAATCTGTGTCATTATATTTATTATTAACCTGCCAAAACAGATTGGTAACACTTGTTCTTCCAGGTGATGGATGGTAATTTTGGTGCTTTTTTCCTTTCTTCTAGGGGTGTTAGAAAAAACATGCTTTTATTCAAATGGAACTGAGGTCATCACAGTTAATGGTGACTTTGAAACATATGATGATCTTTTGCCAAACATGGTTGAAAACAGTTCCAAGACTGATCCCACAATGGATCTCAGCACACAGCCCTCTTCTTGGACCACCACGCTTTTATCCCATGTTGACCAAATGAACAAGAACTCAAACATGTTTAGAGAGTCTTTCCAGGAAAATTCATTTGGTCTCCCCACTCAAGCTACAGTGCTCAGTCATCAGCCTACAAATGATGCTGCTTTGTCAGAGGGCTCTGAAGACAACACCCAGCTGTTTGCCACTGCAGAGGAGGTGACTTTGTGGTCTACAGATGCATCCTTTAACAACATAGAGAGGATGACCACTCCACCAGTATTAAGTCCTACCCGTCCATCTGCATCACAAAAAATGTATCAGAAAAAAAGTAAGTTTATCTTTCATTTGGCTCCATAATTCTGACTCAAAAACTACAGAGCATACTGTTGGCATGTTTTCCAGTGTGTTCTTGTGAGTTCTAAAGCATGTGTCCCTTTTGATAATTTGTCATGCACATTACACATTGCAAGCCACTGCTTTTTTATCAGAACATTTGATCGACCTGTTGAGGAAGATGCAGTAAATTCTTTCATGTATGAAAAATTACAATACATTTTTCAAATGGTGGTAATAATTAATGCTTACCAAGGCCAAAAATGAGTTATTGCAGGCTGTATTAAGTTTGTAGGTTGAATTTTCTGTGTTTCTTTAGAACTATGTATGTGGCAGATAAAAGTTGGGAAATAGTTCAGTTTTTTCTTTTCCTTGTTCTTTCTCAAGTGAAGTAAAAGTAGGGAAAACCTTGCAGTAAGACTTTCTTTTTTTAAAACCTGTTACACAGAAAAGATTACTTTTGAAAGTGTTACAGTGATATGGTATTTTCTTACTCCAAAATTAGCTTTTAAAAAAACAACCTTATTGTAAATCACTAATTTGTCAGTTGTTTCTCTTTCCCCTAGACTGTAGTGACTTCACAGGCCATTTGAATGGCACAGGCTTTCTGTAGGTTCTGTTTAAGTGATGTTTCTTATACAGATTTATCTCTTTTTCTCTCCCTGCACCCCAAACAGAGCAAATATATATAAATGCACACTTGAATCCTATTAGTGATTCATTTATTTACTTCTTTTGGCAACTTGGCTAATTATGATTGTGCCAAGGAACAGCAACAATGCATAGTGAGCTACACCACAGGTATTTTCATCATCATATATGAGATACCTATTTGAGATAGATGTAACAGTATAAACCCCTTTCCCCTTATCTTATTGTATTGGAATGAACTCTTTTGAGATCTGTGCATATGTAACATGCATATGTATGTGTATGGGATGTGATATTTTTCCCTCCTACATTGCTGACGCAAGGTGCTACAGTGCTGCAGTGGTTTAGGACAGCCTTAGGCCTGGATTTCTAACCTTTCAGATATTTGGGGTTTGGTGTTATATAGAGAGGCGCTTTTCGCCTATGAAGGACTTTCTAAGTACGTGTTCTATTTTGGTATGTTCAGTACATTCCAACAGCATTATGACTGCATGTATATTCAGTCAGTGTGACTACTTGGAATTCTATTGTGAGGTAATTTCTTCTGTGTAAAGAGAAAAGGATAAAAGCTTTTCAAAGACAAATTTGAAATACCACAGGTTTCTTAAAAAAACACAAAACAACAACAACAACCAACAAACAAACATCCCAAACTGAGATACTTGAAGTTAGGTTTTTCTCTGCCTATCAGAAACATCAGGAATCAGTATGTTACTAATCAATAACCTCTCAGTCTTTGATTCCACCTACAAGTGTTTTGCTTATCTGTATTCATGTGGACATTATCTTAATTCTGTGTGTAGATACATAAAAAAATGTTTGTGTATATATATATATATATATATACATATATATATATATATATACATATATATACATGCACACATAAATACAAATATATATTAGGGATCCAGAAGAATTTGATCTTAGAGTAACTATGTGTTACCATGGCTGTCCAAGGCATAGAGGACTAAAAAGCAGGGGATTTTGACTAGCACTACCTTTCTTGTTCTGGCCTTTGTAAATTAACTCCTTATATTCGTCTTCGGTCTCTTTGATCTCTCTTTTCCCACTAAGTTTTGCTTCTTGGAGAGAACCGTAAAGTAACAGAGAAGGTGGTCTAATGTCTGTAGGAAGTTCTTATGTATTCTAATGTGGAGGGAGATGAGGTATAATTGGGAGATGAGGTATAAACCAGCAAAACTGGAATAGTCTGTTGGAGTAAAAATGATTTTTTTGGGACAAGTTAAACTTGAAGACCACATAGGAATGGTAGTAGTAGATCAAATTAAGTCTCTCTTGCTTAGTGTCTGAATCCAACTGTGAACATTAGCACATGCCTGAAGAAGAATAAACTAGGTCTAGCATACTGAGACACTTCAACATTACATAGTAGCAGATTCCAGTGATCTGCAGTGAGTCCCGATAAGTGTTCTCCCATGAACTGACGTAATCGCTTTTGAACCATGTAAAACAGAGATTTGAGCTTTGTAAGTGTATCTCATAAGGAAATTAACTTCATTTAGAGGTGTGAGGCTGATGTTCTTTCATCAGTGCGCACTAGCAAATCATCCATCAGTACAAATTTCATCTGGTTCAAATGTGGGGAGGTGAATGCATTTCTATTGATTTAGTAAGGATGAATAACTTGGACTTTATGCTGATTTTATACAGGATGTCGAAAGACAAATGAACAGAGACTGCCAGTGCAAAGCCAATCAGACAAAATTCTCTGAACACATTCGGACGGGCATTCCTGTGACTGTTATGTTTTTGGTCTGATACTAGTATCCCTAGCACTGGATTTGCTTTACTGGTGAACCACAGCTTCAATAAAAGATATTAATTAGAGAAATTATCAGCATTGTGACCATATGGTATTCAGTCAAGACTTCAAAATAACACAAGTAAGACATTGCTGAGTTACTAACTGGAGAGGAATGAAATTTAGCACATATGACATCAATTATTTAAAAAGTCCTTGAAGCAAAAGGAAGTTCTTTGGCAGAAATTTTATTAAAGAGTAGGTTAGTGGGTAAATAGGAATGAATGATACAGTAAGGAAGAGATGAAGAAGTTTATTTTCATTTTACCAGGGAAGGCAATGCCTCACACATTTATTAGAAAGGAGTCAGTGAAAATGCTGGTTAATTCAACATGCTTGTCTTTTCAAAATGCTGTTAAAAACAGTCTTCACTGAGAAGTCTTAAAGACACTCTTCTCACACACTACATGTTCATTAAAAGACAGAAGGAAAATTAAGAATTAATGGTTAGGCTCCAGAGTTAAGAGGGCTACTGATGGAGTCTTACAGACAGTGTTTCCTGATCAGGCAAAATAGTGAATAGTGAAGTAACAACATTTCTGCTAATACAGATTTATCTGTCTAAAATGAATAGCTGGGAATCACATAAAGATCTCATAGGGAGACATTGACTGATAAAATGTGCAGATGACTTTGTGCCGATAGGTGCAAAAGAATGCTGGAGAGTGGGGAACAATGCTAACTCTGTTGAATACATTGTTTTACTCTCAGCTAGTGTTGCCACCAGAAAAGGGACCTGATGGTTTGCTGCAGTCAGCATTCTGGCTCCACGACTGTCAAGAAGGCAAATGGTGTTAGGCATTGTCATGAAATTTTCAAAGGACAAAACAGAAAATCTCACTACATCAGTGTATAACTTCAGAAAGATAATAGTAGAATCAAAAAAGGCAAATAGCAGCCAAGTAGACCAGTAGAGACATGGAATGACTTAGATATGGGGAGGCACTAAATAGGAGGAAGACACTGTTTTCCTTCTGGAAAACAGCTGGATTAGGAGTAAGTGATTGTGGTAGACATTCGTACCATTTTGAGTGTGTCTTGGTGAAATAGAACAGTTACTCACTGTTTTTCATTATACCAGGAGTTGCCCTTTTTTTTTTTCCCTATCAGACAGTAAGTTAAAAAAAGAAAAAGGAAACAGCATGGAACTCTTTGCCACAGGATGCTGAGAAAACCCGAAAGTATGAAAATACTTGGAGAACCTCATGACTGGTTGGTCTACTGGTGCATTTAGACACAATAGTCCAGTGGCAACCTCTGACTTGTGAAGGCTCAAGATTTTACATTGCCAGAAGTTGTTGTTATACTCCTAGATGTTTGTTCCTTATATTTGCCCAATATTATTAGAATTTTTCTTGGAAATATAATGCTGGCCTCTGTCAAAAACCAACTTCTGAGTTAAGTGTATCCTGTGTTACCTCTCTGTTGGAAAGCAAGTGAAGAAATATGTTTTTCCTGTTGAGGCATTTGATTTTGTGTGAGTTCATGTTTAAATGTTTTCTGAAGGCTTGGGCCATAGTCCTTGGTCATGAGAATGGTTCATTGGAGAGTTTTCTGATAGCAAAAACATCAGGAAGGGACTCTTAGATGAACCAATAGGTTCAGTAGTGTTTATTCTTGCAATTTAGAAGTATATGTAGTATATTCTGTTCATCTGTCAGTCAACGCTTAGCAGAAAAACCCCCACATTAAATAGTAATTATCGTAAAGAATAAAGGATGTTTTTCCATGATAAGTATTAGCACAACTTTATTGGCATTTTTTTCTCTTTGAAACGAAAGTGGACTGCAGTTAGGCAGTAAAGTGAGAGACTGCATTCAAACGAAGCAGAGACCCTGTTCTGTAATACTGCTAATTTGAGGGGACAGGAAGGAGAAGAGCGAGCAAGGGTTTGACATTCTTCCTAGAAAAACATCCAGTAAATGAACGGAATATGCACTGGGACAAGAGGTATTAATATCTGATTTTGTTTCCTACGCTCACTAGTGTACACATGCCTATGTACATTTAACATCCCTTTATTCTTTTGTGCCGCTTCTCCCGCCGCTCCGCCGCCGCCACGAGAGGGCGCCGCTGCCGCGGGTCCCAAGCCCCGCGGGGCCGGAGCACGACCGGGAGCGGCACCGGGAGCAGGGCAGAGGGCACTCCGGGGGGAAACGCGGGCACCGGCCTCGCCTGCTGGGAGAGGCCGGGAATGGGCGGCTGCGGAGAAGGACGGGGAGGCACCCCCATGTGTTAGCGGGCGGTGGCACTGGTCGCAGAAGAGGTGGCCTGCAGAGGCTTTCATCTGACGAGCAGCCTGGCCGCACAACTCCAGGGTGTTCTGGGGACTCCAGGGAGAGCACTACACCTCTTAGACATTTCATTAGGAAAAGAACTGAGTAAAGAGCAAGGTGAATGGAAACAAGGGACAAGTTTTTTTCCATCTATGGCTTTTTTCATCTATGGGTTATTTTGAATGTGCTTGACAGAGTTAGGAAAATGTGTGCATCCCAAATGAACATGGGTGGGTTCCTGCTCAGCTCCTCCCTGCACTTGCACAAGTGTCAGGAGGGTGAAACCCCTCCCAGAGCCCTAAACGGTTTCTTGGAAGAATGAAATGGAAAAGTGTCTTCGCAAAAGCGAGGAAGTGTATCAGAGGACTTGTTAGGAGTTTGTGTTTCCTTGCTTGCATCTGTTACTTTTTTCCTAAATAACAAATATTCTTATTATGGAGAGGAACCTTGAGTCTTTTCATGTTTCAAGCAGACGTGTGAAGCTGGGCAACGTAATTTATTTGCAGTCCCCTGCTCAGTCTCATGGCTAGGCTTTGCGAACGAAGATTTGGGAAAGGCTCTATCCACATTTGTTACAAGCACGCTGGTGGCTAATAAGGCCAAAACAAGATAGACATATCCAATTGCAAAAGGCACAGCAGAAGGACTCCTTAGGTGGTATATTCTGCAAGGCACGGTTCTTTCTGCCTTGTCTTTTCTCCTCGAGAGTGATCTTGCGTGCTTTCTCAAAGGAAGCAGCAGCGTTATAGATGGTGTGTCTCCAGGCCTCCTGATTGGAGGCCAGAGTAGACCAGTTATGTGGATCAATATGGCCAAGGCTGAGATGTTGTTTCAGGGAGTCCTTGTATCTTTTCTTCGGGGCTCCTCTCTTGTGGCAGCCGGTGGCAAGTTCACCATAGAGCAAGATCTTAGGGAGGCGGTGATCTTTCATCCTTGAGACGTGCCCTGCCCAACGCAGCTGTGTTCTCAGCAACACGGCCTCAATACTTGTGACTGCTACTTTTTCTAGAACAGATGTATTGGTCACATAATCTGACCAGTGGATGTTTAGGATTGTGTGGAGACAGCGTTGATGGAAGTGTTCTAAGAGACGTAGGTGGTGGCGGTAGATGACCCATGATTTGGAACCATATAAAAGAGTGGACAGCACAATGGCTCTGTAAACACTGATCTTTGTACTTTTCTTCAAGTGTTTATTACGCCAAACTCTTTTATGGAGTTTTCCGAAAGCACTATATGCCTTTGCTAACCTGTTGTCTATCTCTCCATCGATCTTGCCATCCGAGGAGATGAGGCTACCTTGGTAATTAAACTGCTGGACTGATTTGAGCTCTGATTGGCCAATGGTGATATGGGGATGATGGAAGACTTCCTGAGGTGCAGGTTGATAGAGAACTTCTCTCTTCTTTAAACTGACTTCCAGCCCAAAGAGCTCAGCAGCGTCTGCAAAGCAGGATGTTAAATGCTGCAGAGCTACTTCTGCGTGAGCGACAAGGGCAGCGTCATCAGCATAAAGCAGCTCCTGGACAAGATGGTTTAAGGTCTTAGTGTGGGCCTTCAGTCGCCTTAGGTTGAACAGGCTTCCATCAGTACGGTATCGGATGTAGATACCGTCCTGATCATCGAGGTCTGCCGTGGCCCTTTGGAGCATCATGCTGAAAAAGATTGTGAATAGAGTTGGTGCAAGAACGCAGCCTTGTTTCACACCATTGTTAATTAGAAAGGGCTCAGAAAGTGCATCGCCATATCTGACTTGGCTACGCTGATCCTCATGAAGTGAGATGATCATTTTAAGGAACTTGGGGGGACATCCTAAATGTTCCAAAATCTGCCATAGACCTTTTCTGCTCACAGTATCAAAAGCCTTGGTGAGATCAACAAAGGTTACATAGAGACCTTTATTCTGTTCCCTACACTTCTCTTGCAGTTGTCTGAGAACAAATACCATGTCTGTGGTACTCCTGTTGGCTCTGAAACCACATTGGCTTTCAGGTAGAATTCCTTCTGCTATAGCGGGTATTAATCTGTTCAAATTATTCTTGCCAGGATTTTGCCAGCAATGGAGAGCAGAGTAATACCATGGTAATTTGAACAGTCTGATTTAACTCCTTTCTTCTTATACAAAGTGATGATGACTGCATCACGAAGGTCTGATGGGAGTTTGCCTAGTTCCCAACAATGCACCACAAACTTGTGAAATTTAGCACGGAGAGCAAGGCCCCCATGTTTCCAGACTTCAGGTGGAATTCCATCAACCCCAGCTGCCTTGCCAATTTTCACCTGTTGTATGGCCTTAAGGGTTTCTCCCAAAGTGGGGGCAATATCCAAATCATTCTTCACTGGTTGTTGTGGGATGGATTGAATTGTTGAGTCTTGAACTACATGGCTAGTACTGAAAAGGGTCTGAAAGTGTTCAGACCAACGATTCAGAATGGAGGTTTTATCTGTCAGAAGCGTTTGACCATCTGCGCTGAGTAGGGGGCTTTGGACCTGGTATGTAGGCCCGTATGCTGTTTTCAGGGCCTCGTAGAATCCTCTGTGATCACCCGCATCTGCGCATAATTGAGTTTTCTCAGCTAGATTGATCCACCACTTGTTCTGGATGTCACGGAGTTTCTGTTGGAGCTTGCTGCATGCAAGACGAAAGGCTATTTTTCTTGCGTGACAGGAAGGCTGAGCAAGATGTGCTTGGTAAGCAGTTCTCTTCTTCCTCAACAATTCCTGGATCTCTTGGTTGTTTTCATCAAACCAGTCCTTGTTCTTCTTGAAGGAGAACCTCAAGGTTTCTTCAGAGGACTGCTGGATGCTGTTTTTAATATGGTGCCAAATTGTTTCAGGAGAGGAATCTGTAGAATCTATGGAGTGGTTTTCTAGCCTAGTTTGAAGGTTTGCCTGGAATCTGTCTCTCACTGTGCCTGTTTGAAGATTGTTAACTTGGAGTCTCCTCCTTGGGATACTGCCCCTTTTTGGTATGAACTTAAGACTGAAGTTAAGTTTGCAGCACACAAGTCGATGGTCTGTTTGGCATTCTGCGGGTGTGATGGACATTGCGGGCATCCCTCCGTCGCACCAAGACATAATCAATGAGATGCCAATGCTTAGATCTAGGATTCATCCAGGTTGTCTTCAGACTATTTTTCTGTTGAAAGATAGTATTAGTGATGGTGAGCTGTTGTTCCTCACAGAATTCTAGCAGAAGGCGACCATTATCGTTGCAGTTTCCAACACCATGCTTGCCTAATACTCCTTTCCAGGCTTCAAAGTTCTTACCTACTCTGGCGTTGAAATCACCAAGGATAATGATCTTATCACCTGCAGGAACCTTTTGGGTAAGGCGGCGTAGGTCAGTGTAAAATTTATCTTTTTCGACAGGGTCAGCTTGGAGGGTTGGGGCATATATACTAAAGAGGACAACATGTTGCTTGTTGTGTAGTGGAAGGCGTAGGGAGATAATGCGGTCAGAGTGACCTGTCAGCAGATTTTCGAGTTTAGGAACAATAGAGTTTTTGATCATGAAGCCTACTCCCGAGAGGTGCCTTTCGGTTCTGGGCTTACCTGACCAAAAGAGTGTGTAACCGGCACCATGTTCTCTGAGGCTGCCTTCCTCGTGAAGGCGAACTTCACTGAGAGCAGCAATGTCGATGTTGAGATGAGCCAGTTCATGGGCAATTAGGGCAGAACGTCGCTCAGGATGTCCGCTATCTGCAGAATCGAGCATGGTTCTGATGTTCCAACATGCTAGAGTTAATTTAGGTACACCTTTGGAGGCAACCTGCTCAGTCTAGAGATTATCCTAATCCTCTGTATTGTCATTTAACTGTGTTCAATTCATACATGAAATAAATATCTTTATCTCTACCCAGCATTTCTTACTTTCTGTTTGGTTTTCTGGCACTACTAGAATCTACAAAGAACTAATCTGGCCCAACTTTCTGTTTGGTAGGAAAGAGCGATATGAAAACCACTGTGGGGATAGCTGGACATGATATATCACAAGTGACACAGCAACAATGCCTCTCTCTCCCTGCCTTGTACTGCTCATACTAAAGACATTTTTATGTACTGAAGCTAAGGTATCCAGTAACTACATCCAAAGTCAGTTCATAGGTTTGTGTCTTTCTGATCTTCAGTGTTTCCAGCAGTGATCTGATAAATCACTTTGTCTTTTAGCTCAATTTACGTATAATTACTCATACAAGTTGGAATAGGCCCAATTATATAAGAGCAATAGTAACAACAGACCCATGGTAGATTTTTAGGGCTATTCTTGTCCTCAAAAAAAAAATTCAAAATGTTGTTAAAACATGATTTTCTCTGGAAGGGAAAATGGTTTTGGTTTTTCAGAATGGCATAGAAGAGCATGAACAGACCTAAGTGTCAGACCAGGAGTTTAGCCACTCAACTGTATTTTTTTCATGCAAATGCAAGCATCAGAAGACTAATATGGTAGCTATTAATTTTGTTGGTGCTTGAGTTCATGCTTGAGAGTGTTTTCCAGCAATAGCTTCTGTTTCTTTATCTCACTTATACCTACATTTTCTGTCAAAATTAAAGAAAGTGAAAAAAGCTGCTCTAAAATTCTGGCAATACAGTCCTCATTTAAAAATGCATTTTTTTCACTAGTCAAAATAATCACTAAAACAATTCTGCTTTTCCTCTCTAACAGAAATTTAAAATTATAATTGCATTTAACATGGAAAAATTAATGACTTAGAAGAGAAACACATGGTGAATTTTCACTAAATTCAATAGCCAGAACCTGGTTTTCATCAGTTTGCCTGTTTTTCCATTGTTGTTTCTTATGAAGCATTGGCATAGCTTGACAAGAAAACCATTAGGTTTCTGACATACAAGATGTATTTGCTGAAATCCAAAAGATACCTAAAAACCATTATTCACTATATAGAGTATAGAGCCATTTTTCATTACTATGATGGTAAGGATGTATGTACTTTTAAAACATGAAAGACTTTCAGCTTTATGCCTTTTATACATGCATTATGGGGTTTTACACTTTGTTGCTTGCATCTTAAGCAGATGTTTGATGTCAGATTGAACCATGAACTGACCAAGAGGCTAAACAAGATGTCAAATGCTTCGCCTGGAGTGAAACTTTCAGGAATGGGAAGGATGAAACAAGGCATATCATAAGATAATTGTTTGA
Source organism: Neopelma chrysocephalum (assembly GCF_003984885.1). Lineage (NCBI taxonomy): Eukaryota > Metazoa > Chordata > Aves > Passeriformes > Pipridae > Neopelma > Neopelma chrysocephalum. Next base: position 1,526,103 of record NW_020897700.1, on the reverse strand, counting down.
GAATTGCAGCCACTGACTTTTGTTTCAGACCCATCATCTTGTCTGTAACTATTTAAAAAAGTATTTGTGGGGTCATTTCAACAAAAAGATGATGTTAATACATGTTTTGTTCTATATTGTGATTGATCACTTAGTTTCCAAAGGTACACCTTACACCTGGTAGCAGCATGTGACTTTATGATTGATTAAAGCTGATCTGTTTTAGGCTTCTGCATGGTCTGTTATGGATTATAATAGATAGAGTGCAGCCAGGTGTGGGTACAGAGCCACCATTAATAAAAACAGTAAGTTCTAAACTCTTGTGCAAATATTGGAAGGTCAAAGCATTGATACAACAGAAAGTGATTTACAGTCACTGTCTTCTTTTGCAATCATGTGAAATTCAAAACCAACATAATGAATACCATGACTTGAAATTGTTGTGGGAACGGGAATTTGAGAAAGTGATAAATATCCAAATACAGTTAAAGATTAATTTAGCTACTAATCCATGCACAAAGTCTGTCTTTTTCACCTTTATTATGACTGATAATTAAAAAAATTATACTCTCTAATGAAATAAAATAGCAGAAATTCATACTAGAAATTAGGAAAATCTTTTTCACCAGTTTGCTAGCGTAGAACCTGTTGCCTATAGGGACTGTGGGATCCTTATCCTTAGGTGTTTCCAAGACTCAGACAAAGTCACGGATGACAATGTGCTGGTGGCAATGTCACTTGGAGCAGCAAGTTGGCTAGAAACCTCCAAAAGCCTCTTTCTACCAATACTTCTATGATTCTAAGGTATAAAAAAATTGGGAGTAGAACGTGAGCATTTTGCATGGTTGAAAAAAGTTTAACGTTACAACTTTTTTATTGGTATTTGATGTAATTTAATCCTAATTTTCATGGGAAAACTTGTAGTTTCTCTCTAACTGACACAGGCAATTAAACAATGAGCAATTAAACAGTTAAAAAATGCTCACCATTCTGCAAAGAGCAGTTGAGGTACAAGGATTTAAAAATCTCAGTTTGCACACACAACTTGAAGGCATAATGTTCATAAGATTTAAATGCAACCTGAACTGATGCACAGTTGTAAGAAAGTTAATCATGTTAAACTCTTAAACACTTTCCTTTTACACATTAAAAAACACGGTCATTTTTTACCTTGAACTGCTCAGGCTGCTAAAGTTTGTCCGAATTCTTCCTTGTTCACAGAACAAATAGTGCAACTCTAAAGAATAACTCCATTAATGTAGCCAGCTAGGCTTGTCTGTGAACAGATGCATTTGGACTCTAGTGGTAGAAAAAGAATTAGGCCATCATTGAATATTTTAAAAATGCGGTGCTCAAAAGAAAATTCCAGTGATGTAAACAGGAGAGTCAGTAGCAGTTGAATGAAGAAATCAACAAGAAAGTTGTATCTCATGTCTTGCCACATATATTTTGCCAAATATGCTATCAAATTCAGAAGATCTAGGCTGCAGTATTTCTGGCTAATGCAAACGATCCTTTACAGACAATGGCTATGCTGTAATGAAACAAGTACCTACATACCTCTGAAAAATATAGTTGTGCGTATTTTCCGTAGGGAAAACAATCAGTTTGTTAGACTGATCAGTTCTTAGTTAGCCAGGGCTTTGAAGACCAACACACAGATCTTAAGCTTCCCCTGCAAACTGCCAAGCAGAAAGCTTCAGGTTGCGAAGCATAGGTTGTGTATACTTGCAGTGTTGCACTTTGTAGTGTGGTGCTGTATTCTCCTCATAGTTTCTAGATAGATTTCACAAGGAGGCGTTTGCTGTATTAGTTTTGTCTGAAACTGAGGTGGATATGGTTACCATTGTGAGATACACTTGGAAAAAAGGAGCCTAATTTCTTACTAAATAGATCAGAAGAGTAACGTGGCTATTCTAGAAAGATGGTTAACCAGAGACAACTGGGTTGGTTCAGGCACAGCCTATTTCTATGCTGACCTATTTGTAACCTAAACTATTTCAAGTCTTTTACAAAGGACTGTGTTTTGGTTTTTTTTGTTTTGAACATAACAGTATTGGTACAAAATTAAATGTTGTCAATCAAGCTAGCATTCATTTTCACTTATTGAAAACACAGTTGTTAGAAAAACCCATAGAAACAATCAACCAGAAACATCTGGATACCTCCTGAGTCCAGTGAAATCTACCATTTTTAATCCCTTTTTTTTTTTACAAAGCCTATCAAGAGTGCTAAAGTCATGCAGATGTTTCAGAACAATAGCAAAAACTTAATATGCCATGGAAAGTAGCTTTTAAGGATAGATCTAATCCTAAAATTAATTTCAATATATGTCTTTTGTTTATTTAACAGTAGATTCTTAGAAATATGTCTCCAATTTCACTAAAGAATCCTGTAATTAGGAAATGACTAATCAAAACACCAGATCGAAAACACAGGCCAGCTTGCACCTCATGGTGGGTAGGTGTTCAGCCTCAGCTCTGGCTCTTCAGCTTACCTGCTCTCAGCTATGCCTGCCCAAGGGATTAAAGAAGTATGTGCCTCAGCCAAGAAGAGCAGTGTCTGGAAGCAACTTGCTGAAAGAAGTGGGGCTCCAAAAAATGAGGTGACTTGGTGAAACATCCAGCCTTTTGCAATGTTCTTTGGTCAGGAGAATAACTGAGTTAGAATTTATGACATGCTCTGAGCAAGAATTGTCTGGGGCAGACAGGGTGTGGTGTTTCACTCTATAGCAGCTGGTGCAGATTGCCTTAAAAAATAATTAGATAACACTTCAACTCTGATCTAAAATATGAGTTGTATTTCCCTCATGGCTAATCCCCTCTCTGTGACCTGGGAGATAATGAATTTTTTTTCTCTCTACTGCAGGTGGTTAGTAGCCTTATCACCTCTGCCTTTGGCAGTGACTCATTTCTTTCAAATTGTATAATTCATTAGCTGAAAGAAATTAAATGCAGAGAAATTGTTTTCAGCTAGTCCTGGTGTCTGACTTCTATTTCAGATCCACAGATGGGATTTGCTGTTCAAAAGCTTGTTTCCATCTTCCCTACATAAGCTGTTATGAGTCAGCTGGGCTTCATTTAGAGGTTGGAGGTGCTGAGAAGGTGTCCCAACTCCCTTTGCTCAGAACCATACAGAGCTTTTTGCTTTTTATGCACTGGTATTTGTTGTCTGCTCAATGAGCTGACCTGGCTCTAACATTGACTGAGTTAACCCCCCTGGGTGGTTTGGCACAAAAGTTGTTTCCAAGAGAATGGCAAGCACACATGGTGGAGAGGAAACAGTATTGCGCCATTGCTTCAGTTCAATTGTCTTGTGAAATGTTTTCTGTCTGTGTCAGTTGACCTAAGAAAAGTCATGACCTTCTGTTAGAAACTTACTTGACTGTTACCTTGCTTGTATCTTTAAGCTGCCATTACTGTTACTGAAACCTGAATGTGAGCCCTCAGGAGAAATGAGTTTGTCAAATGTCTACCCACATGTAAATAACAAACTTAATATTACTTCTCTTGAGAGTATGTCTTTGTGCTGTATTAAAGCTGTATAAATGCATTCCTGTTAAGCCTTTCTTTAGGGATCAAGACATTACATTTCATATGTAAATTGCTTCTGGTAAACCAGATTTCCCAAAATCTGCAGGATCATTTATGCCCCTTATCACCTAAAATAAAAGCTATCAGTGCTTTTACTTAAGTGCTTTTTAATTCATGTTTCCCTTTTGCAGTATTCTATAGAGGATCTCCGTTCTAGCAAAGGAGAAATGTTTATTTTTTGCACATCAAAGAGGAGCTTCTTTTTACGTTTTTTTCTATCCCTTCGTCATTTTTGCATTTTGGTAATGGAGGTATTGCTGTTCATGCACACTTTTTCTTTGTATTGTCTACAGATGTAGTATTTACCAAAAATTTATTGGCTGTAGTAGCACTCTTGAGACAGAAATACTTGTCAGCTCCTCAAGGATATTTTAGTCCTGTCAAGAGAAGCTATTAGAAATGAGGACCTTGCTGTTGATAGTTGATTGCAATATTGTGCTTTTACAACACAATGTGAAATTAAGTATTCTCTTTGTCTTTTCCTTCACTTCCTGAGTTAGTGGATACTTTTAGTGGATACTTTCCATGGTACAATTAGATAGTTTGTTGGTTGCAAAGGAAAGAAGAGGTGTCAAGGAAGTGATGATTCTGTCACCAATGACTCAGTTTCTATGTGGATGTTACAAAATTTGACTGTGATAGAGCAGCCCCCTATAGTTTTACTTAGGATTTTTTTAGCAAAGAGCAGATATAAGAGGGAGTTAGCAACAAAGCGAATGCTGATCTTGTGACTTCTTTTGGCAAATAGCCTGTGTGGCAGTAGTTGGCATCAGGTTAGGAAAACGTAGAATAATTTACTCCTTAGTAAATTTCCATCTTTAAAAACTAGAGACTAATTTTAATCTTGAAACTACAGATTTTATGCTGGGGTTTTTTTTGAAAGTGAATATATAATAAAGGAATGCTTTAGTTGTGTAAGAGGACCTGTGTTTTAGTTGTCAGACAATGGAAAATGTTGCCTGCTGTACATCAGTGAAGAAACCTTAAGAAATAAAAGCTTTTGAACCATGAGATTTGCATTTTATAACCTTATTATTAACTACAACTTCTTTTTTGTGCATGGAATCATTATTAAAATTACTCCTATCTAGATATCACAAAATACAGTTGCAGAAGTGAATTGTGTCTGTTTTTCTGGCAGAAGTTTTGGCCTAATGAAAGGCAGATGATGTATTATGTACATTATGTTCCTTTTTAGGCGTCAACTTCAATGAAAGTTTGATGTTTTGATTTTATGCAAACATACTTCAATACTTACAGAAGGAATATGTGCAATTGAAGAGAATCCTAGCAGGAACCAGAAATGAGTAGACAGTGTTGAGCTCTTCTTCATTCAACATGTTACTTCAATGTCTTTCGCTGCACTTCCTTGTTCATGAGGAATTTGGAACCTGCTTCATTTACAAATGTCTCTTTAGTAAGCTTTTTATTTTTCCAATATTATGGTGACGATGTGTCTTGGCTCACATTAAATCTCAAGGAGCTACAAAAGTCAAGAGAGTGGCACATTTAAAAAGGGAAGTCAACTATTGAGAACAAGACGAGCGTATGCTCAACTCATCTCTATTCAGAAAGCACTTCATCTCATGCTTGAAAGATGCTCTCAGTAGAGAAGGTGTCTAGCTTCAAGACTGAAATTCCAAATAAGCAAAAGTCATTGCTTTTAAAAAAAGCAGTTGGCACCTACCTCCCTTTTGATTTGAAAAGAGTCTGCCGGTACTCAATAGTTCTGAAAAAATTTTTTGTGTAGTCTATGGCTACCTTTTATCCCCACATCCAAGGATATGAAGAGTTTTAAGCAGTTTCTTCTATCAGGATCTTGAGAACAGCACTAAACTTAAGAATTCCCTTAATCACCCACGGTCTGACAGAGATGCTCTGCAACTTTTCCCAAACTTGTGACCTCTGATTTGAAGCATCCAACTAATGCTTATTAGAATAGTTCACCTCTAATTACATGACGCTTCAGTTTACTTTGTGCATTGTGAATGTTCAGTACCTTTTAGAACTGGATGTCTCATTTTGGATAGCCAGTGAAAGATGTTAAATCCTGATATGTCCTCTCGTTTAGATAGATTTAGTTTTGGAAGGGTGACTAGGTACTCTGATTAAAACAAGTGTTCAATTTGTTATTTAGATAAAAGGACATCGGCAGTGTTTGTGATCTAAGTGTTTCATGATCTAAGCATTCCATGAGGGAAAAAAATAGAACTGAGTGACATAAAACTGTAATGGTTTTTCAGAACTAAGATAATAATGCAAAAAAAGCCTCCAGTTACTATAAATTTTAAAATAGGCTCAAATGGTTTGTATCTAAATAGCTTATGCCCTCATAAATATTTTTAAAATTCTTGTGTAAATAAGTTTTAAAAATCTTACCTAAACCATAAGCCTTTAAGTGCAGAAAAGTTGGATGAAGTCCAAGTAGCAGAAAATAACAAAGAAACACGAGCAAGGTGAGTTGTGTTGAAGGGTAAATTGCAGTCATGATTGAAAGGTAGTATGTATTCATTAAAAGTAATGATTGTTATGTCTTGGATAGGGGAGAAAGTATGTAAATAGGAACATACAAGCTGTATGTGAAAATAAGAGGTGCACTGATTGTTGAAATTACAGCAAGAAGCTGACATTGTAATACAGAAAGTGAAGAGAAGGTAAAGATGGAATATGAAAGGAAATGTAATGACATGGGAAGTTATATCTTATGAAGAGTAATTTCCACTGCATCCAGAATAAGAGATAGTCTGGGAAGGAGACAGTAGGGGTCTCCAATAGATGGCAAGAATCATTCAGACACTGAAGAGCTTGAAATTGTTGAAGAAATGAAATGCATTCTTTGTCTCACTATTTACCATAGCAGATTTAGGACAGATGCCTGAAAGAGGCATTTTCAGGAGTTCTGAAGGGGAAATATTAAGGGAAAGCAGAAAAAGAAATTAAAAAAAAAGATCCTTAACTTTCTGATTTAAAAACAAAGCCCAGTGAACACTATCCAACCTGAAAGTATGAAGAAAACTGTGACTTAGTTTGACTGATATACTTTGAGTTGAATGCCCAGAGTCTCTGTGAAGTTTCTTTATTGATTTCAAACTGTGATTCAAAATATGTCCTGACACAAACAGCTGCAAAATAGCCAACAGAGCACTTTTTGGAAGAATTGAGAATTTTAGACTGAGGGAAATAGTACAAGTGATACAGAGATGTTGATCAGACTTGAAAAGAATCGAAGTATTTAGATTTTTTTTAAAACTATTTCCTTCCACAACTTGATTTTGATTTTCTGTCCATGCTATGTCTTCCTCCAGTTTATAAACTTACGTAGTCCATAGAGCCTGACACAGAGACTTCTCAGAATTTTATCCCATAGTGGGAATTATCCAAATGATCTAAATCTGTTACTGCATCTTTGATGTGGCCCTGTCTTTTTCTTGCTTCTGTCTAGCCTTCCATACAGAAAGATGACCTACAATTTCCCCTTCTCTTGGACTTCCTCTCCCAACATCACTGAATTTTTTCCACATGACTCTGAGTCCAGTGTCTCTATTTAAGTTCTGTTTGCTTGGCATGGAGTTTATCTTCCCTGACATGGTCACCTTCACACGGTGAGAAGCACATAAAAATTATCCAAATCTGACATGGCTAAGTGGGATCTGGGCTAGCTAAATAAAATATTTAAAGAGAAGTACAGCAATGCATGAGTCAAAACTAACTTTGTAGAATTGTTTTCATGTTTTCAATTATACTTTCATGTTACTTGAATTTGAAAAGAAAATTTTTATTAGACTGTGGTGGATTGCCCTTTGCGGGCTGCCAGATATCCACCCAGCTGCTCTGTTCTCTCACTCCCTCCCCTCAACAGGACAGTGCAGAGAGCAAGATGAAAAATCTCTTACTTTGAGTGAAAGGCAGAGAGATCATTTACCAATTGCTATCAGGTGCAAAACAGACTTGGGGAAAATAATTGAATATATTGACAACTAAAACCAGAGTTGGATGGTGAGAAACAAATAGAAGAACAAAAACACCTCCCCGCACCCTTCTTTCCCAGGCTCAATTTCATTCCTTCATTCCCGACTCCTGTACCTCCTCCCTGATGTGAGCAGCACAGGGGGATGGGGGATGAGGTTGTGGTTAGTCCATAACAGTTCCCCTCTACTGCTTCTTCCTCGTCACGATTTCCCCTGCTTCAGTGCTGGATCTCTGCAAGGGCTGCAGTCCTTTCAGAACAGATTCCGTGTGCAGCCTCTTGAGGGGTTACAGCCCATCAGGATAAGCCTGCTACAGCATGTGTCCTTCACAGGATGCAGTTCCCTCAGGACATAGCCACCTGCTCTTTCGTGGAGCCCCCCACAGGCTGCAGAGTGGATACCTGCTCCATCCCAGGTCCCTTCCATGGGCCGCACGGGAATCTCTGTTCTGGTGTCTGAAGCACCTTCTCCCCTCCTTCCCTCACCTCAGTGTTCACAGGATTATTGCGCACACTTACATTTTCTCTCTCACTCTTCCTGTGCAGGATTTTGCTCTTAGTTAAACACACTTTCCCAGAAGTCCTGCCATCATGGCTGAGGGCCTCAGTTGTGCCCTGCAGTCATCTGTTGGTGCTGGCTGGAACTGTCCATGTCTGTCATGGGGCAGCCCCAACCTGCAAACCCCCATTGCCACCTGCACCTGATACTGAGAAAGCTGAGAAAAACAGGCAAGTTTTACCCTAAATCATGTAAGAGGAAGCAAAACCCAGAGAAATAAAGTGAAAAAACTATCTCTAAATTTTATTTTAATGATGAGCAATAAATTACATCCATGAAAGACAAAACAGTGATTGATACAGTGAAAGCTTTTGTCTGGAGGGCAATGTGATATATTTTAACCATTGGTGGAACCATCAAGTCCAGAAGACACTCATAAGACATTACAATATACTGGCTGAATTTTCCTGTGGCAGAAATGCTAATAATACTTTATTCTATCTGTATCAGGTGTTGTAATTAAAAATATCTTTTCCTTCAGGCCTTACTTTTCTTGTAGTGTTAAAGCTTATGAATATGGCATCACTACTACTTCGATTTTATTAATCTATTATCATACAATTAGTTTTGCAAATTTCTTAAGATCCGTTATCCTGCATTTAAGTGTACTTTTCCAAGGGGTTAAAGAGCACCCCACTAGTGCTCTTCGTAATTGTAGAAATGTTGTTTTTTTCCTGCAGAATGTGTATGTATCCTTTTTATTTTCTTCAATAGTGTAATGTGACTGTGTGCTGTTCTGTAAGGATTCGTTGATATTTTCTGTATTATGTGTCCTGGAAGAGAACAAATAGGAGCATGGAAATAATGCCAGGAAGAAATTGAGAATGTGTTTAGAAGGGAACAGTCAACTGGCGTACACACTCAACAGCCAGACTGCTGTGTCAGGAAATGTGAATTGTGGAAATCATGTTTTCAAGTTAGCATTCATGTGATAAAATTGCAGAGACTGTGGTTTAGTTGTGAAATAGTTGATTTTAACTCCCAATACTCGAACTAAGGAGAAAACAGTTTGTAGATTTCTCTGCTGGACGGATCCTAAGAAAATTACCTATTGGGGTGCTCTTCTTGAGTTACAGAGAAAACATCTGAAATGCAGTATTGGATGGTTGGTCCAAAGTGGACTGTACATGAGAAATTCAGAGCTGGAGAGAGGCCAAGAAAATCTGTCCATATTCTGCTTTATTTGAAATAAAAAAGGTAGCAAGATGTCATAGTAAATTAAAAAAGGTATTAAAATTCTTGAAGACAGTTATGAGTTCCAGAAACAAGTTTTGCTGAAAAGACCAGATGCTAGATGAAATGCTGTGCTCCTTTGATCAGGAGGAAAAGTCCATGGCAATTCAGATATTCAATAGCATTAGGACAGAGGAGGTAAAAAAGGCATTATATAGGTTCATATGTCTCACATATGAAATTGTGGAATCAAGCAGAGTCACAAGATTATTTTAAGGCCAGGAGAAAATGGCAACTTCAGATTTGGAAAAAATAGATTTGCTTGATATGGTCATTCCCTTATCAAGAAGCCTGCAAATTGCTGCCCTAGGCAAATTATAAATGTTTCTAAATTAGAATGGAGGAGTTTGGTTTCATTTTATTTTTTTAAATGGGATTCTTAGAAATTTTCAAGACATTTTAGGATTAAAGATGAGATTTCTTGCCATGTTGGTAGAAGTTTTGCTGGAAAAGAGCCAGGTGAACATTGTCATTTTTCCTCGGGTTTACAGAGGCTTTAACGGTGAATGTATGGGCTGCCACTGCGCAATTAGTGCTTAGGGTGTACTAAGTCAAGGTCTGTAATAAAGTGTGTGGTGATCACTACTGCAAATTGAACACAGTTCTATTTTTCATTCTGTAAAAGTTCCTCTGAATAAAAATATTGTTTTCTAATTGAAACATCAGTGAACTTGGCATGGAATATGAAAATCAGGCCACATTCTTTTCAGGCCACATACTCTTCTCATATATCATGTTATGCTTTTCATAACCTGAGACAGAGGTGCATGTTTTGCATTTTTTTCTACAAAAATCCTGATAAAATTGACTCTAGCTAGGATGTAGGCCAGTTCACAATAGCTTTAACTGAAGGCATCATTTAACTGCCTTACATTTAACATGGCTGATGCCAGAAGGAAAGATCACAGATCTGCTTTTACAGTGCAAGTTAGAAACGGATGCATTCAGAATGCAGAGTTGCACCAAATTTATTAATCTATTTTTAGAGTAGAGGTGTTGTTTTATTTCTCATCAGGTAGGAATTTACTCTGATGACGCAATTCAAATATTCCTAATCCTTCCAAAGGGCTTTTTGGTGCTTGGCAGTAATGACAATGTGCAAAAGCACTGCTTCAGCTGCTGTGAGCAGCTCTGATCTTACCCACTGGTTCCTGCCACTGCACTGCTCCTTCTCTTGTCACGGAACAAATGTTTTTGCTGCCAAAAAGCTGTTCAACCCAATGATCTGATCCAAGTGAAATAGTTAATTTTTTCCTCTTTCTCTCCCTTACTCTGTGCCCACCAAAAAATTAAAATGTGGGGCAGGGGAAGAAAGAAAAGGCTGGGTTTTCCAGGCAGTCTAATGTATAGAACTAGTTCATTTCATGGACTCAAAAACATCCAGAAGTGACAATCACTGCTGGGTGAGGAACCATGACCTTGTCATTACAGGTATGATTGAGCGTTTTAAGACTAAAAAGATTGATTAAGCTTAAGGTGCAGTTCTGGTTGCATTTCTTTGGGGCTGCCATACACATTGTCTTTTGGGAAAGAATGTGGGTGGTTATTTTCAGTCAGCTCAGTCTACTAGTTCAATGTGCTTTTGTGCAGTCCATAGGTGGTGTAATCTGGGAACAGTGTGAAGAGGAGAGAGGGAAAGGGAAAATGTGCTGTTTAAATTAGTTTCATCAGGACTGAATATGAAAACGCAGTCTTGCATTGCAATTGTTGGAGTAGAAGGAAGCCCTTCTTTTATTAGTTTAATCCATTTGGCAATAGCTGGTGATAAACAGAAAACTCTTAATTCAGATGAATGTCAGAAATGACCCATATAATTAGGAAACATGATGTTCTGATCAACAGCTTTTTCATGTCATTACTACCATTCACTGCTCTTTTTACCTCCCCCTAGGTATTGCCAAAACTAGTTTATATTCTCCATGATTGTAGCCTTTCAGTACCTGAAGGGAGCCTACAAGAAAGATGGAGAGAGACTATTTACACTCTACCCTGTCTGATCATTCTGTTGCAAGGACAGGTCCTGAGTTTAGTCTCTCTTTTTTTTAAAATTATTACATAATTGCCATAAAATTCCTTCTTGTCCATGAATGTTGAATTCATTGCTCTGTTGTCCAGGCACTGAGTACTGCAAAAAGATGAGCTCCAAGGAACTGTAGCACTTCTCTGTCAGGACTGTGTGAATTTTAAAAGCTCTAAAGCAGTCTGTGCACATGATCTCAGCCAGAATATCACTGCTTCATGGCACATACCGTGGCAGGGACTATTCTGCAGTTGTGTCTCAGGAGACACATGGTGATTTTATGAATAATTTTGTTGAAATTTCACTTGTTTAAGCTCTGTGTGCCTCCCGTCCCCCCACCCCTCCCCGCCTCTCCCCAGTTTAGGATAATTTGATT